>NC_142934.1:38883888-39051388 GCF_046866305.1 Octopus bimaculoides
TCAAATGTTTTGGCAGGGTATTGAAGAGCTGAGGACCTCTGAAACCGAGGCTGCTGCAGTATCTCGTTCTTATGTGAGATGCAGTGGACGACACCTTTGGCACCATGCAGTGGCGACCCGTGCGGGCATTCCTGTAGTACTTGATGCCAAAGTTTGGCAGCAGTCCTTCCAGTATTTTCCATATGTATATTATTACATATCTCTCCCGCCTGCGTTCCAGGGAGTAGAGACCTAGTGCCTTCAGTCGCTCCCTGTAGTTCATCTGTTGGACTGTGGTGATCTTTTTTGTATAGTGCCGCTGAACTGCCTCGAGTTTTGCTGTCCGTGTGTTTGTTGTTGTCACAGATTACGTATGTATGGTTGTGTGTTTTTACGTATCTATGTTATGAAAAATAGGTAAAGAATACTGATAGGAAAGTTTAATCTATCACTTTGTATGTACTGCTTTCTCTCTCTCTCTCTCTCTCCCTCTTTTACTCTTACTCTCTATATTATATGTTGAGCTCGTGATGGATGTGTAAGAACCCCAGTACAGGTGGAATGGAAGAAATATAAAAGTTGCTAGAAACAACAGCCAAATCTCCCTTAAATCACACAAAGTAAACGGAATTTTAAAAAAATCTAATTACTGCACTGGAAAATTCACATCGAGAAAATTCTACTGATGTAAAAATTTTTATGAAAAAGTGGAAAATGTGGATTTCTATAAACTTTTAAAAAGGCTTCACACAGATACACAACTTCAGCTTTATTATATATAAGATATATATATATATATATATATATATATATATATATATATATATATATATATGTATATTTATATACATATATATATATACATATGATGATGGCCATCAACTCGTGACCGAGGAAGACCATTGCCGACCTTCAGGAACATTGTGCGCTCTAGGTCTAACTTATATTTTGCATTTGCGGATCCGTTGGTGGCTAATGAGCCCTGCTCTTGATAAGCATACATGACTGCAAACATTGCAGATTAAGCTTTCCCCATTCACTGTATGAATCATGCGCTTTCGCGCACCTCACTTAAGTTCTTCATGCTGGATACGTGCTCTCTCAAAAGTGTCAATCCCCTCCTTAACCTGCTTCCTCCATCCGTGGCGATGACAGGCGTTGTTCACCCAGTCAGTGTCCTGCATATCACAGGCCTTTAATGAGGACTTGACATAGTCCTTAAAGCGCAGCCTTGGTTTCTGCCGGAGTCTCCTTCCATTCACAAGTTCTCCATATAGCATCTGCTTAGGAATCCTGCTATCCTTCATTCTAATAAGGTGTCCAGTCCAACGTAACCGGTGCTTGTGCACCATCGCCTCAATACTCAAGATATCAGCTGTTCTCAGGATCTGTGTGTCTGGAGTCTTTGAGGTCCAGCCAACATTGAGAATGTGCCTGAGACATCTCTGATGAAAGTGTTCAAGGACCCTTATCTGACGTTTGTACAGAGTCCATGTTTCACACGAGTAGAGGAGCGATGTCAGTACACATGCATTTTCTACACAGCAACTTTTGTTTGCCTTGCTATGCCATGCTGGGACCAGACATGAGACTGAAGAGACCGGAAGGAATTAGTTGCTCTCTGCAACCTGAAACATATTTCCTCATCCAGGGAGCAAAAACGGCTGAGTGTGCTGCCCAGGTAGACAAACTTGTCTACTACCTTCAGAATTGTTCCTTCAACCAAGATAGCTGGTTTCACATATGGATTTCCTGGTGCAGGCTGGAACATTACAACAATCTTGTCCAGGCTAATGCCAAGTCCAAATGCCTTGCAAGAAGCAGAAATGCAATTCATGAGTATTTGCATGTCATCCACTGTATGAGTGACTAAGTCACAGTCATCTGCATAAAGGAGGTCACGAATAATAGACTGGAGAACCTTTGAATTGGCAGCAAATCGTCGAAGATTGAATTGGCGGCAAGAAGATCGATATCTGACATATATTCCAAAAGAGCTAACCTTAGCAAAAGCATGAGTAAAAGCAGCAGGAAAATACAAAGAAAAGAGAGTTTGGGCAAGGATATCACCCTGCTTGACACCATTCTCTACAGGAATGGGTCCCGCCATGCCACCACCAACATTGACCCAAGCCTCCATCCCATCATGAAATGGTTTAATTATAGATATAAGTAATCCAGACATCCAAGTTTGCCAAGTATTTTCCATAGAAAGGCCCTATTTACAGTATCAAAGGCCTTTGTTAAATCAATGAATACCTGAACAAGATCCATATTCTGCTCATAGCACTTCTCCTGCATCTGTCTTGCTGTGAAAATCATATCCATTGTCCCTCTACCAGATCGGAAGCCACATTGAGATTCAGATAGGACATCATTTACACTGATATATACATACATACATACATATATATACACATATAGATAGATATATACATACATATATATATACATATATATACACATATATATACACAGATATATATACATATTGATACGGACGCCGATAAACAAACAAAATAATGTTATGCCCCTATCTCCCGAGCTGGGTTTGAAACCGTATTCTGGTTGTTGAGGACAATGGTATTTCTTTTGTCCTGTCAACAAGCACAGTTATTTTTAGCGTAGGTATGATCGCTGACCCTTTCCGGTCACCGAAAGTTTAGAAAAACAAGTTAGGAACTGTACTAAACTGACCCAGCTTTGGAGGGGGGTAAGGTAGCACTGTTGGGTATGGTATCTCTCATAAATACGGAGCAGAGAGTTGGCGTACGGCAGTTGGCGGACAAGCAGTTGGTGCGAGTGCGGTTTGATGTAAACACAGCAGCCAGATGGGCAGGGCAGTTGGCGTACAGCAGTTGGTGAAAACAAAGTCAGTGGATGAAGAACGCGAGTTCGGTGTGAAGGCCAGCAGCCAGTGAAGATGGACAGAGCGGTTGGTGATAAGAGACTGAGAAAGAGACTGAGAGAGAGAGCCTATGGTCAGAAGGTACCAGTCAGCAGAAATGGATAGAGTCAATGAGAGAGAAGGGACTGTTGTGGCAGGCAAAAAGATTGTAGTTGGTCACTTCTTGTGGATTGTAGTGGGAGCTTTGAAGGAAAGGAAATTCTTGCGGTGAAGGTTTGTTTAAATATTCTTTAAAGAGAGAACTTTGTTGTTACATGTTTTAAAAGAAAAAGAGATTTTGTTAACTGTGATGTTAACTGGTGGAAAAGAAAAGAAAAGAAAGAACTTTGCTAACTCTTGTTAAATGGTTGAAAAGAAAAGAGAGAACTTTGTTGTGACATGTTGTTCAAAGAAAAGAAAAACAAAGAAGTAAAAGAACTTTTAATTGACTTGATATACGAACTCTGATTGTAAACTTTTGATTATGCAATGTTCTGAAACTTTGATTATGTTAAATGCTTGGAGACTGTTGTTGCATACACTATTGTTACATGTTATTATATGCAATGATGTTTTGTATTGATGATGTATTGTTTTGCTAAGAAAAAAAAGTTAGTTTCACTACACAACGTATGGACTCCGTGTTATTTCTTCCTCCTTGCCTGTTGTCATCGTTACGTGCTCCAGCTGGGCTTAGTCGTGGCGAACATCCAGACTCACTGAGCGTTGACGTTCGCGCGCATGCGAGTTTTCTCTTCATTGAGGTGCTTCGCGTGCGGGCGTTCGTAACAATATATATACACATACATATATACAAATATATACACATATATGTATACATATTGATATACACACATAGATACACACGTACATGTATATACACATATATACATACACATACATATAAGGTTGAGGAGGGTATTGGATTTAACCAAACCCAGGAGGATACAGGTAATACCGAGTAAGTGCTGTATACCGACTAGTTTGCCCCAGTCGTTGTATGAACAGGATTGGGTATTATAAGTCGTGTATTAGCGTGTGTATATGTAAATATATAAAAACAAAAAGATAAAGAGAGCAAAGGTAAGGTTGGAGAAGTATTTTATGGATAGAGTCTTACAGCTGTTTCTGGGAAGATCCAGTACTTCCCTTCATCGGAGACAGAAAAAATAAAGTAATCTATTATTATATCCATAGGCGGATATTTTTAGTATGAAATGGTAAAGAGTGTGATGTGCTGAAAAAAGAGAGAACAGTACTTGAAGTGTAGTTTCATTCCAGTGGTAAATATCCATGTAGAAATTCGTGCAAAGTAATCCTTGTGTGGATAATCCGGAAATTTATGTTGGAGCGAAAGTTAATATAGCATAGATAGCAGAGGTACATATATTCCATATTGCGATGGATTTTTGCTTGTTTACTTGAAGAATGGCCAAGTCAAGTGAAAAGTGAGCGGTAATTAGGTCAAGTCATGAAGACAGAATGTGAAAGCGGCTAGAGGAGAGATAGAGGTGGAGGATGGTAGCGATATATTTATGGTCAGTTGGTCTTAACAGGGTAGAGGGGATGAGCATATAGAGTGAAGGAGGAATAGGGGGATGAGGTTAAAAGGTCTAGTGAGTAGGAAGGAATGCGTGTGTGTAGTATATAGGTGGTGGGGGTATGAGTGATAAACCAAGGACAGAGATAAAGGGAAGGGATGGGTGGGAAAGGTAGTTAGTAGTATCATATTTTAGGATGCTGCCAAGCCTATTTATAGACGGTGGAAAGGGATTGAAAGAAGTGACGTAGTCTGTATGTGTAGGTGGTGTTCTTGTGAATTTGAGAATAGAAGAAATAGATTTGGTGGTATATGTGTGGTGAGATGATCGAAAGCAAATAATCCTATTCAAAAGATGGTGAAAGATGGATGTTTTTGCCAGGTTGAATAGGTTGCCTGTGGGGTGTTGTGTGATTATGTTGCGTGATCGTTTGTGCAATTTTGCTTGTGATAGAACCTAAATGTGTGAAACGAGCGGTGGTTGCAGTTGCTAAACACTTCGTTATATCGATTAAGTAGTGTGGGAGAATTGTATTTTAAAATATGGAACGCCTCCATTAGGCAAAGCTTGCAATTGGAGTGCTGGCCCTGGTATAGAGTTCCAGAATCTAAGATAGACCATGTTAAGGTGTATTGAGTATTTTTGTTTTTGAGGTGATGAATATGATTGGCTAATGTTGTAGATTTACTGTGTTTGTCGTATCTAAAAGAGTGCATATGGGCTGCATAGCGATGTTTAAAGTTTATAGTTGCACCAATGTACGTGGCAGTAGAGTTATGTAATAGATTTTTCACGGTGCATTTATATATTACATTGTATCTTACGCAATGTGCTTGAAGCGGACAGATAGTCCTGGAGCGACAGTTACAAGTGTAGGAGGCTAGAGGGTTGCGTATGCTTGTGGTTGAGTTATTATTATTGGAGGATATGTTATTAGGGGATGTGTAGGAATCTAGATCAGTGGAATTATTGTTATGGCTATTTGTCCTATCAGTGTTATTATTGGTATTGTTATTGTCTAGAATATTAATGGGTTGGGATCCATTGTGGTTTTGTTCCAGTGTACGAGTGTTAGTGTTAGAAGAACGTATATTGATGTCCATGTTGGGTGTATGTGTGGGTCGGGTGCTGGTGCTAGCATAGTTACGGTTGCTTGGGTTTTGGTAATAGAGCGAGAGTTTATGTTTGTTAGAAGCTGCTATAATAGATTCAAAGTTAGGAGTGGTAGAATACGATAATTTTAAAGTGGATCTGTTGAATATAGAGTGGTATTTGTGTTGTCGTGGGAAGTTAGAATCTAGTATTTTAAAGAAAGATTTGGCTAGGTTCCTAGTGTTAAGAGAGAATGGGGGGGTGTACCACAGGATGGAGCGGCCACCGCTTTTTTGGGGGCGTTCTGTGCATGTTGTAATTAAGGTGTTTAAGTGGAGGGCAGTTGTCTATACTTTTGGTAGGGCTAGCTGATTTAAACATCTTAGATTTGGCCCTAGTGTTATAGGTGTGTTTGTGGGGTCTGCTTGGATATGTGGGTGGTTGGTTGTGGTTTTGATTGATGTTATGTCTTTGGGGTGCGATTTGTGATATAAATTGTTTAAGTCTGGTGTTATGGATGTATTTTATTTGTTGTGAGAAACCACTAGCTGCTAGTGCTTGGTTGTAGTATGGAGCGTGATTGTTAAATATTTCTTCAGAAGAGGATATATCAGATAAGCGGGTAAAGATCCCTATGATTATGTTATCAAAAGTAGATCTGTGATGATTAGATTGAATATTGAGGTATTTAAGGTACTGGTTGGGTTTATGATAGGGGGAGTGTTGCGAGTTAGATAGGTTCAGAGAAACGTCCAAGAAGTTAGCCGTTTTGTATGCGTTTTCAAATGTTATTGATAGATTCATACCTGAGAAAAATTTGTGTAGATCCTTTTTTGTCCTCTCAATGGAAGATTTGTTAGTAGTCTTGGTAATAAGTAAAGCGTCATCCCCATATAGACCACCATGGATGTTAGGGAAGTGTGATTTTAATTGGTGGAGTATGTACAATCCAACTAAATCCGTGGCCTGTGCTGAATCGGAAGAACCCATGGTTACATCAAATAATCTGTTAGAGCTATTAGTATGTTGATTAGCTCGGCACCAGAGCTTGTTCTCGAAAGCTATAAGAGTTTTGCGAGCGTTGATTATAATGTTAATTTCTAAAGGTGTAATGTTAGTAAGATTCCTGGCGAAAAGAATGGCCCTATTTAAAAGCTGAGGAAATATAGATGAGTAATAATTGTTGATATTGAATTGGAGGAACAAGGAGGAGTTTTTATTCTCCAGGGTGTGGAACCATGTGATGACCTCCCCGGTGTGGTACCATAGATTTGCGTGTAGTTTCTCCTTGATGATTGGTATTATCCTGTCTAAAATGTTTTTACTAATTCTTCCGAGGTCGGATTTTGTAGGGCATATTAGACGAATCGAAGGTTTTGCATTGAAGTCCTTTTTGTGATCCTTGAGGTTGAAGTGTGGAGGTGTATCCATTCTTACACATACATATATATATATATATATATATATATATATATATATATATATATATATATATATATATATATATATATATATATACATATATACAGATATATGTATATATACAGATACATATACATACATATATGTAAATACATATATATATATATATACATATATATAATTATACATATATACATATATATATATATACACACACACACATATATATATCTACAGGTATATACATATACATATATATATCTACATGTATATATACATATAGACATACATATACATATATATGTACATATAGATATACATATATACACATATACATATAGTTATCCCTATGCATATATACATATAGATATACATATAAATATACATATAGGTATACAAATACATATATACACATATATATATACATATGTATATATACATATAGGTATACATACATATACATATATACACATATATATACATATATATATATATACATATATAGATACATATTATAGTAAGAATGGATACATAAGGGTGGAAGACCACAGGAACAATACCGTATGTCCAACGCAAGATTTAATATATGTGTGTGTGTGTGTGTGTGCGTGTGTGTGTTCAATTCCTTTAAGAATCAATAAATAAATTTATAGTTTTCAGTCTCTTAAATGTGTAAAAAGTAGGGTAAAATAAAGTAAAAAGGCATATACAACGATATAAACTTTAGAAATATCATGAATGTTTAAAATATTTATTTAAAAATATTTATAAACATGCATAGTTTCCGAGTTGTATAAAAATATGACAATTTAAGATAATACATTACAATATATAAACGTACAGTATGATTTAACATATAAGGGGTAAATATATACGATATGATACAATTTGATGTGAAATTATATATTTGCATGTATTATATTAAAAACGTGTACATTAGGACAGGATGTGTATATATACTATATCAGAGAGGAAAAAAAAAAAAAAACGTACAATACAAAGGTAATGTAAAAGTATACATCTATGGACCGTTTCTGAGATGTGTCTATTAACATGGTGTAGTACACATATTAGAAATTAGACACTCCCTTCATCAGGATGTTCGTTGTACAGAAAGAGGACAACGAACATCCTGATGAAGGGAGTGTCTAACACACACACACACACAAACACATATATTGAATCTTTCGTTGGATATCCAGTATTGTTCCTGTGGTCTTCCACCCTTATGTATCCATTCTTACTATAATGTGAATTCTAGCTCATGCTGAGCACTTCAACTCTAGCCCTTTTTTATGTATTGTTATATTAACAATATATAATTATACAAAAAATTACAGCTTATATAGATACATATATATATATATATATATATATATATATATATATATATATATACATATATAGATACATATATATATATATACATATATATGCATATATATATATATACATATATATGCATATATATATATTTATACATACATATACATGTATACATATATATGAATACATATATATATGTATATATACTTACATATGCACATATAATTACACATATATCTTACATACATAAACCCAGACATGAAAGAAGTAAATAGACGCCCATATAATCATTAAAATTTATTTGAATCTGAAATTATACATTCGAATTATTTGTTAGTTGTTATAATGTGAACATTCAATATTTAGTAGACTTGCTTTTTGCATTTTTCAATGCAAGGGCCGTATTAGGCATGTTACTGATCAGATGGTGAAAATTCTCTTTTAGAATTTCTTTCTAAGTTTCATGCAATAATCTCAAAAGATCTGGCTTTAAAGATGCTTTCTTGTTCTGTTTATGAAATGTCCTGTTGTTTATGCCCCAGAGATATTCTATGGGGTTCATATCTGGTGACTGGCTTAGGTATGGAAGATTTCTTTTCCAACAAATCTTGGGTCATTTTAACCGTGTGACAAGGAGTCCTATCTTCCATAAATAGAGAGCCTTCTTTAATCATTTCACCATTGGAGAATTTGGAACTTGTCCTTTCTGCAATATGGACACATATTTGAGTTCATCTTTCCCTCACACTCCAGCTCTGATCAACCATTGCTCCAAATGGTTCCCCAAACCATCACAGAATAGTTGCTGTGTTTCATTGCTGGTTGCAATCTTTTGGCATCAATTTCTTGATCACAGAGTCTCCAGACCCACACTAGACCACTGTTAGGAAATACAGCAAATCTGGACTCCTCAGAGATTATGACAGTGTCCCAAAATGCTAATGGCTTTGCCGCAATCTCACTGGCTCAATCATTCCTCCACTTCTTATTGGCTGCTCAAAGATGTGGCTTCCTTCTTCTTGGTCTGCCATAGTTACCAAATTTGTGGAGATATCTGACAGCTATTCTGGGACTGACATCAACTTGCTCTGCTATGTCAGAGATCTTACAATGAGGATTGTCCTCCACACTTCTCTTAGCAAAGATAAAGGTCCAGTCAGAGGGCCCTGGTTATCTGGGCAAGGTGATGTGGAGTCCCTCCCCTCTCTGGTGAATTGCACAACCACTATTAACTATAGAAGGTGGGATCCCAAGGTTTTCTGCGATTTTATGCTGACTATATCCACCTTCAGAATGACCCACAATACGGCCTCTTTGAAATTCAGACAGTTCCTAGGCCTCTTTTGTACATGGCATGATTGAACAGTCACATATAGAATCTGAAACATAAAAATGTCAATTAATAAGAAATATAAACCTTTACAAATCAAAAGAAACAGAAAACGATGTTTTATAGGGTGTCTATTTACTTCTAACATGTGTGTGTATATATACACACATACATAAATATAAATATATATATATATACATACACACATACATATATATATAAACATCTATATATATACACATACATACAAATATATATATACAAAGATACAAATATATAAATATATATATGTATACACACATACATCCATATATATTAACAAATATGGAGCTGCTGGAAATGGTCTTACTGCATCTATATATAAGTATATATGCATACATATATACACACATATATATAAATATATATATACATACATCCATATATATAAATATACCTACCCAATATAGAAAAAAAATATTTTGCATTTTATGCCTAGTAATCAGTAACCTTCATAATTCAAGGTAGGCACTGCCTACCTAGGTGGCACATCCCTGATACACACACACACACATATATATATATATATATGTATATATATACACACACACACACACATATACACACGTAGATGCATACATACATATATATATATACTTACATACACACACACATATATACATTTACACATACATATAAACATACATACACATACATGTATATACATATACACAGATATACATATATACACATATACACACACATATATTCATACACTCACACATGTATATATACATACACATATGCACACACATATACACACACACACACACATATATGTGTATATACAGGGGGATTGAAAAGTAACTCCGTATATTAAAATACTTATAAATTATTTTTCTCAATTTTTTTGTTGTGTATATCCTTTAATGTATGGGAAATGATTCTATGCTGCTGCTTTTTTTTCTGATCGATTATCTTGTTTGAAATTTAGAAACCCAACAAACATGGTCTGATCTCTTTAAAAATATGTGTTTTCCACATTGGTGGGTTTGTGACCCAGCACAACTGCCACTAGTGAGCAGAAGAAGATCTTTCTATTACCTCTGAAAAAATGCAGAATTGGCCCAAGGTAATGGTATGGTGTGGTTTGACTAGGAATGACAAGATTGTGAGTCCTTTCATCCTTTACAATACCATGAATGCTAAAAGGTATATCACCATGCTGCAAGATGAAATCTGGCCAGATATCATTACTTCAGAGAATACAGAAGATTTGATTTTTATGCAAGATGGCACTCCTCTGCATTTTGCTATGGTTGTTCATGAATAACTGAATGCCCACTTCCCTAAGAGATGGCTGGGTCATTGAAGTCCACATGATTGGCCAGCTAGAAGCCCTGGATTTAACACCCTGCAACTTTTTTCTTTGGGGTTGTTTACAGGAGCAAGTCAACTCTATCAAACCAATGACTTTGGAAGAACTCGAAGGGCAAATACAAGAAGTTATGTCTTTCATCCCACAAGAGTCCTTGATGAAATCAGTTGATGCTGTTCCCAGGTGGCTTGAGAAGTTGGTGGTGAATGCTGGTGCCTAAATTGAATTTTAAATAAAACTCCATGTTATCTGCTTTCTTCACATATTCATCTTTTCTAGAAATTGTAAGTATTTTAAAATAGGGAGTTACTTTTCAATCACCCTGTATATATACATACACACACACACACACACACACATGTACACAAATGTATACACACACACACACACACACACATATATATATATACATACACACATACATACATATGTACACACATATACATATACAAACACATGTACACACATATATACATATACACATACATACACATGTACACACACATACACATACATACATTCACACACATATACATACATACACATACATTCATACACACACGTGTACATCTATAATATATATATATATATATATATATATATATATATATATATATATATATATTATAGATAAATAAAGATAGATATGGCTAATCTATAGGGTTATCCTGAGTTTCATATGCATAAAGCGCTTAGCTTTACAGCATTTCTTCAGACCCTAAAACCTTACTGTCAACAATAAGGGATTGTCTCCCTTTGACAGCTGTTCATTGACCATGCTAGCAGGAATTTCCTGAAGTGCAAGCAGTGTCCAAAGACCTCTGTCCTGGAGTGAAGGATGTTCCCCGGATTGAGGGAGGCACCTAGTGGGTTTAGGAACCACATCTACATGCTGGGCCCTGACACCCGCAGAAAGAAGTGCTGCAGAAATATTATTTTCCTCCACTCTTTCTCTCAATGTAAAAATGAGTGTAGGTAGGATATTCCTTAGGCTAGTAGATAAACACTTCACATGTTCACATAGGTATGGATGCATTTTCACCAGATACAACTTAAGGGTCTCTTTTAGCTGCGGCCCCAATAGTAAGATCATTCTTGTCAACAAACAGCCCTAAGCCACAAGTGGAGGTTGGATGCTCATGCAGAGACTACAACAAATGCCCAATGGAAGACCATTGTGAAACCAATGAGGTGGTAGCCAACCCAAGGAGCGGCTTTCCCAATGATTACTACCTGGACTCCTCAGGATAATGTAACTCAAGATTATAAAATTCATTGGTCTAAACTCATTTAAAAATTAAAATTAAAGATGATTGATTTTTGTCTTCTAACAATGGAGAAAAAAGTGAAGATAGGAAGCAACTGCCTTGTTGCATTCTCTTGGATTTCTTTGATGTCTTGAAATCTTGCTGGGGTCTTCCACTGTGAAGACCGAGCCTTGTTTTCAGGATCAGAGCATTAGACCTATGATCTATCACCTGTTATAACAGTTTTTAAGAAGTTTTTGTCTTCCTCAACACAATCAAGGAGATCCTGTGCAGTTGAAGCCCAATCTTTTTTGAGATGGCTACACTCTACATACTTTATTTCCAAGCCCTGATAAAAAATCATGGAAGTCAGTGAGATCTTTATAACTTAGTGAACATGTGTGACAGAGTTGAAGGTCAATCGGTGCTAAGCAGCTTCATGCTGTGTACTTTAGCTCCATTACTATAGCAACAGTCTCGATACTTTTTTATCAGACTTCATTCACATACTGGGTGCTTGGGTTAAGTTTGATGATTATCTATGTCTCCATTTTTGAGGAATAGCTTAATGGTTAGGTGAACAGTCAATAGCACTAGAGAGCATGAAGATTAAAGCTGTAGTTAAAAAAAAGTTAGCTGACATAGAGGACTGGAATTCATCTGAATATTGGAAAAAAGTTACCTGTATCATGAGGATTCATACCAAGTATCAAAATGTTGACATTATGACAGCTGCTCAATGCTCTGTGAACATTGTAAAGGCTGTAAGACATGAAATGGACAGCTGCAATGGAGACTAGGAAGCTATGACCAATGTGAAGGAATGCAACAAGCCTACTGACTGTGTTTGCACACCAGAATTCATCCAACAACTGATGAACAGGACCTTAGGCCCAGTTGAGATGGCTATGTGAAGCTGCTAGAGACTGTGGTCAAATCCTGGCTGGAGAGGGTTGCTATATGTGTGGCAAGATTCAGCTCCTTGCCATACCTCTGGAAAAAGTAATCTTGAGGCCATGGTGGAAGCTGAGGCTGGTTACTCTGAGTAAACTGTTATTGCCCAGCCATAATCTTGTTGATATTTTTTTATTTTTTGATGAGATATTGTCTTTTTCTTTTTTTTCTTTTATGCAAACTATCAAATTTAGCCTGAAAAGCTTTTACTTGTTTCAGTCATCTGACTATGCAGTCCAATGAATATACAAATATGGGTATTCATTTGAGTCAAATGAATACATGTACTTGTATACACACACACACGTCACATACAGACATGTGTACATGAGTACACAGGAAATGTTTCCCCCATGGAAGCCTTCTGTTACTACACTGTTTCCACAATTCTCGAACCATGTTATTGAATGTATTAAGTGAATTTATTGTGGTAGCGGCACTAGTAAGATTGCATTGTACTCTGCAGGATATAAGATTCCTTACCACAAACAAATTATGGGACATAAACAGAAAATATTGTACTTTTAAGGAGTGTTATCATAAAGACAGACACCATAGAAAGACACACTGACAGACAGACAGATACACACAGATACCCCTTCCACACACACACACATCTATGAAAGGCTTCTTTTTACTCATGGAGCACTGGTGGGGGGGGGGCTATGTCCAAGATGCCAGACAATGGATTAAATGAATTGGCTATGAGTGCAGGACAGACACAGCAAGTGGATAGGAACCATCACTATTGTGGCTGATAGTCCAACATTCTATTAACCTAGATATTGTTTTCATCACTCACCAGCACATGTAGAATACACAGTTTCAAAGTGAGTCAGCAGGGGAGCCTCTATATGGCTATTTGATCTGTTAGAAGCAAGAGCAAATCTCTCTATCAACTTAAAGAAGGACACACTAAATAACTTTGTCTGGGGTTGGCTGCATATAGAAAAACACAGATGGTCACAGTGGGAAGGTCTTTGTTCACAGTATTACTATTACATGAACAGAGTTGACCTGGGGCTAACAAACAAGATCAAAACAGAAATATATCTTTTATCTTTTACTTGTCTCCCACATTAGACTGTAGCCATGCTGGGGCACTGCCTTGAAGAATTTCAGTTGAACTTATCAACTCAATACTTATTTTTCTTCTGTAAAGCCTGGTACTTATTCCATCAGTCCCTTTTGCCAAACAAGTTATGGGGATGTAAACACATCAACATCGGTTGTCAAGAGGTGGTGGGGGATAAACACATACACAAAGACACACACACACATGGCAGGCTTCTTTCAGTTTCTGTCTACCAAGTCCACTCACAAGGCTTTGGTCAACTTGAAGATATAGTAGAAGATGCCCAAAGTGCCATGTGGTGGGATTGAACCCAGAGCCATGCAGATGGAAAGCAAACTTCTTACCTGTCAGCCATGCCTGCATCTATATCGATAATAAATCTAAAGAACAAGCCAGATAGGAGATGATATATGTTGTCAGTCAAGAATTTTTGGATAAAATTATCTATACAAAGTTTTGTAAAGAAATACATTACATATCAGCAAAAGTATATATATTCCCATGTGTTGGGAAATATATCAACCTTGACAAATCAGGTTGCCTCTTATGCATATTTAAGCAGCTAAGTTGGAAAATATAGATTCCATGGTTAAACTAATTCAAATGAAGAGCAAGCATAAAAGGAAAGAAATCAATATAATATAAAATATGTCTTCTGAAACCAAATATGCTCCCTAGTTATTTTCTGGAAATCATGTACAATTAGTCCATGAAGAGCTATAGATAAGAATAACAATTAGGAAAAAGATGTAACATTGAATATTTATTACTTTCAAGACTACATAAAGAGTCCCAATACATTATTGCCATTAAATTGTATCAAATCTCAAAAGATATTTTGTAAAAGAAAAGGCATTAGTTATAAGATAATTAGCTTTGAATATATATCCACAGAACCAGTATACACAGAATTAGTATCCATTGATCACATGATTTTACAGAAACAGTATCCTCAGAATTAAAATTTGTAACATAAACTAGTAGAGTAGTGTATCACAGGGATGTTAAGGTATTGTGTTACAGAATAATAAAGTAGTGTGTCACAGAATGATGAGAGTATATCATAGAAAAGTAAGGTAGTGTTTTAAAGAATAATGAAAGAGTATATCATAGAATAGTATGGTATCGTATCACAGAATAAGACAGAGTGTCACAAAATAGTAAGGTAGTGTGTTACAGAATAAGACAGGTAGTGTGTCACAGAATAGTAAGATAGTGCATCATACAAGAAAATTTACGAATATTCTCAACACTTAGATGAGCAAAGATAAACTATCATTAACAGTCCTGCTAGAATCACAGCAATGGAGTCACTCTGTGTCATTCCATCTGTTAAAAACAGCAGCCAAATCTACTTCATATCATATAAAAAACAAAAATAGAAATCGTGGAAAAATATAATCTTATACATATTATATCTGAAAAAGATGGGATGGTCATGGCTGGAATGTCTTTGATCTAAGGTCTGCTAGTTCAGGACTTGGGACTAAATAAGTACATAGAGCAAATTAGAAAATGTGACCGCCAAGTTTGTAGTCATGAATGTTACTCATATGGCTATGAAACTTTATGAATGAAAATGAGAAAACTTTTCAAGCACTGTAGAGTAGCAGGAAATAATGATTGTGCCAAGTTTACATGGGGAACTCACTTGATATAAATAAGAGTTAATTCCCAAGCTGTACATAATTTATTATATAGCTATTATTCCTAGTCAATCAATGAAATCATAGAATCATAGGACGGGAAGCAGAATCGATTATCTTCATAAAAAAAAAAACAAAAAAAAAAACAGAAAACGAAAGAAACTTTGGTGTTGTAAAACTTTGCTAATGTTCTCCAAATATGCAATGTCAATTGCATTCATTTAACATTTGCAACAATACCATAGAATGCTATATCTAGTTTTCATACATACTTTATGAAAAAGTTTTCTGAGATAATTAACAATGTGTTTAATATCTTAAAATTTTAAAAATATCAAAGATAATCATATATGTGTTACCTGTTTTAGGATATATAATGTTGTATTGTCTATTAAGGAGTGGTGAGTGGGATACATTCCAAAATCTGGGTATCTTGTTTGGAGTTAGTTTGTTATTTCAGGTTTGAGCAGTTATTGATCTTATACATGGTAATTATGTGCAGCACACAATATTGCTCACACATATGGGTCAATACAGGTGGCAAACATACAAACATTTTCAATATAGCAAATAAGTAAAGCTTCATACAGCGCACTAGAGCCACTAGCCCAATGATGTTCTATTTCTCTCTCTCTCTCTCTCTCTCTCTCTCTCTCTCTCTCTCTCTCTCTCTCTCTCTCTCTCAATCTTCTGCTACAACTACAATGATAGCAAACCACCATCCTTTTCAATATATCTTAACCTTCAGGCAATGAACTGGACAATCTTTCCAAACAAGAACTATAACTCTCTGGTACTCTCTATTTACCCAGCTTTTCCTACCAAACTTTTATCAGCCAAAATCTAACCTGCACCTGTCCAACAACCTTAGTCAGAAACATGGAAACAAAGGTTTGAGAAACTCATAGATGTGTGTTCACATATGAAAAAGAAACATGTTTAAAGTAAACTCTCTACATCAGAGATAGTGCATACAACATTCAGATTTTTATAACAAAAAGACTAGCAAAACATTTTTTGTTTACTGGATTAATAATCTACCTAACCTAAGCAGTTATAGCTACGCAGTTAAAAGGTTTTGCTTTACAGCCATGTGGTTCCAAAATATGTCTACCATATTTCACTCACAGGAATTTGTAAAAATTATGTAGGAGCATTTTATATGAGTGTGTGTATGTCTTTTGCAATATTTGTTCTGCACTAAGTCACAAACACTCCCTTATCACTGTTGCTGTCAGAAATGCTGTGAACCAGTGATTGGTCCATTAGAAACTTGTATCTGATGGTACTATTGTGTACCAAATGTGATACAAAAACAAAATTAGGTAAACAACAATACTAAAGGTTTATCTTTATAATAGTGGTGTTGTTGGTGATGGTTCATCAAACAGTGGAAAAGGATTGACAACAGAGATTATTTGAACCAGACAAAAGGAGGTAAAAAATTTCCAGACCCAGTTGAAAGGAGAATGTGTGATTGCAACATAATTAATCTTACTAAAACAGTAAAAGCAGAAAAATTAGGGATTAAAAAATTTTTTTATTAAGAAGTGGTATTTGGTTCCAATATCATGGGGTTAAGTAGGTGAGGCTCTTATTAGGAAGGGCATAAATCCCTTTCTTATAGGGAGCTATCCTAGATAATCATGTAGCTATTTCTAACAGATATGTAAACTGCAGAAATGTAAAAGCCTACAGAAGATCTGACCTCATGATTTATGATCAGGTTGTTCAATACATTAGCCATACTGCTATCTTACCTTCTCAACTCTAAAGTACATAAATGAATAAAAATGATAGTGTGTATTGTAGTGGAAGCTAGGAATATGAGAAACTATATCAAGTAACCTTATTTGCCACCCATTCAGTAAATCTATCAAACATTAACAACATGAAACAAGATGTCACCAACAATACTTATCATCTTCCCCTGTAAAATTAACTTTTATATGACATCCATGAAACATTGCTTGGAACATCACAGTATAAATACATAGTCTCAATAAGGCTAAAAAAATGTTAGCCTTTAAATAGGTTTAACTAACAACCATAGCAATTGAAATATACCCATTTAAGAGGTATTCAATTTCAAATCAATGCCAATGGGTCCAACAGCATGTTATGTCATAGGCAAACTTTGAACTGAAGTGATATATTTTGAGCAGAGAGAGAGAGAGAGAGTTATCATATATATCTAAGTAAGAGTAATAGGAGCATTTGAATTCAGTATTGCAAGCTAATAAAACATGCTACATCTAATGATGACAAATATTAGCCTATAAAATGCCTTTTCAATAAAGTGGACTAAGCCATTTGATAGTCATGTACCATTGCAAGGGACAGCATTACAATACCTGTGATAGTAGTGCAGCACCTGTAACAGTATTCCTAGTTTATCACCTTGGTCATGTGTTTATTAATAGCACTGTTGCATTATTGAAGACAATGTCTTTGAATTTGCATCAGTAATATTCTTGGCAATATGAACTGTTAATTGTCCTCCTATCAACAAATTATCTACAGTTGGGCCTTCACTATATGAAAAGATATTACAAGTGCAAGAAGTCAACTGGTACAGTCTACCAACTTAAGTGTGCTGCTATTTAACATTAGATTTATTAATTAAATTACAATTAAACTGAAAATTTAGGATACCATATTTATTGAGAAGTTTAAAGTTGTTAATAAAATCAAGTTTTCAAATTTACTTTATCTAATTTTAATTAATCTAATTGTTTTTAAGTGCTTCATAACAAATGTATTCAACGCATTTTCTTGTAATTTGAAGCTACACTTAATAAATGTACCCCAATGGGTGTACCTAAGTGAATGTACACTAAACTAGCATATACTGCATAAGTGCACCTCAATAAGTGTTTCTAAATGAATGTACTTTAATGAGTATATCTAATGAGTGTACCTTAATGAGTATGCCTTAATGAGTGTAACTAATATATCTGTTGAATATACTTTTATTAGTGAGTTACAATGAGTGTATTTTAATTACTGTACCAAAATATGATAAGCAAATTTGGATAATCTGAAACATTTTTATATCTTTAGCAAACGATACATATATATATTAAAAAAAATGAAAATAGGTAGAATTAATTTTAAGAAAAATGTTTGAAAATTTATTTGAGATGAAGCAGATCACGAAATCATTAGAAATTCTTTAATGAGAATTTGGATATTCTAACTTTAACTTTCATCAACTTTAAAAAATTATTAATTTTTGTTATTTTCCCTTTTAGTTTAGAAATTTTGACTATGTATTTTCTATCTGCAATTTGTTAGAAAATTTTTGTAAAGTTTACGAGTAGATGAAACGCACATACACATGCATGCATGCACGTGTGCACATGCACATGTGTGCACACAGACACACAGAGAAATTCTGATATTTTAAACATTATCAATCATTCAAAGTTTCTTATATCATTGAATATAGGTACAAACTTCTATTAATGAGAAAGCTGATCATCACAAATGATAAAAATGGCTGTTTCAAAACATTAGCAATTATCTATAGTCAACCACTCTATAACAGTTCCATACTTAATAGATATATATAACCCTCAAATTACAATTAACACAGCTAATACATGTTGAAATAGGATAAATAAAATGAAAAATATTTAGGAAGATAAGATACCTTGCTCTTTCTAAACCTTTTAAATATCATTAAAGCCAGCAGAAAAAGTTAAAACAAGTGGAAAAAAAAAATTACTATAAAGTGCATTTTCAGGGGGACTGCACAAGGAATAAATTATTTTTGAAAAATATATCAAAAATCAAGTATGAAATATATGTATGAATCTCATGGTTTACAACTGTCTGTTGTGGTCAAGAGATAGAACTGCAAAAATATGAACTGAAAATCAGGAAATAAAACTGTAACTGAGTAAATGACTGTTTAATGATCAGATGAAAGTTGAATACTTTGTCTTGTATAGAGCAATCGATTTACAACAGATCCCACTACAGCACATGAATTTTAAAACAAATTATTCACTTTAACAATAGCAACACTTGTGAGTTGTTTTTGTAGAAATAAATAGGAAATGTAATATAGTAAAAGTTTCCAATCGTTTAGTATAATAGGTATAGTAATTCAATGTTTTAATAAAGAATACTACTACTACTACTAATAATAATAAAAATAATGGCTTCAAATTTTGACATGAGGTCAGCAATTTTAGGGGAAAGCACAAGTTGATATTATCAACCTCAGTGCTTGACAGATACTTATTTTATCAACTCTGAAAGGATGAAAGGTAAAGTTGACCTCAGCAGCATTTGAACGCAGAATATAAAGCCGGAAGAAATGCTACTAAGCATTCTGTCCTGCATGCTAATGATTCTGCCAGCTCACCACCCTAATAGTAGTAGTGGTTACAATAATAACAACAACAACAATAATAGTGTATATATATATATATATATATATATATATATATATATTTCTGCATAAGAAAACGCTATAAATTATATGAATAATAGTTTTAAATAATTTATAAATTCTTTTTTTTTTATATATATGTTTCATCATATTCCAATTTAAAATTAATTTCTGTATATTTCATTCAAATAGTTTTTAAACTGCAAACTTGATATGATTTTAAGATATTTTTTCTTCACATTTTACAAATTAGAATGTCAAAACCAACAAAGTTAAATAATTTTGCTGAAATACATTTTTTTAATATACAATTCTATTTAAAAAAAAAACATTAAAATGATAAAATACAAAGACTAAAAATACACATAAAATCATGAGCAGGATAAATATTAGTGAAGAATTACATCTCATATATATATATATATATATATATATATACATACATACATACAGTGAAATGATTAACTGATGCATAGTGAAAGGAGGGAATTGGTAAAAATTACAAGCGTGATGTAAAGAAAAGTAGAGGTAGACAACTTAAAGAATCTTACCTTGGTCTTCTTATAACATACTCACAAACCTCATTGGGAGCTGTCATAGTAATGGAACTATCTCTACGTTCACATACCCCCTTGCACCAAAGTGCAGCCCGACCTCTCAGGCAGGAAATAGCGACGTGGGGCAGCGTGGTGACCACAACAGCAAGTAGTGATAATAATTATATTTAGCATAAAAACAAAGAAACCATCTGCTGCAACAAGGGGTGATGGAATAATATTGGTAGTTGTTGGTAAGTATCCTGTTGGACTTTTGGTCAGACAAATGACCATTAAGCATAACAGCGGAGATTTTTGTAGTTGTTGGACAGCAGTAATCAACAGCGACAATGATCAGTAAAGATGTAAACTAACAGGCACGTACAGCAACCACCACCATCACAATGACAATAACAACCACAGTTCATGCAGTTTAGGTACTTAATCTTCTCGGCGACCATCTGATAAACCTATAGCTGAATTATATAACATCATTCACATACAGGCCTTTGTAAACTAAGCACACACACACACACACACAAGCACACATGCAGCTTGCATATAGCTAGCAAAGACACTGCAATACATGCAGTGTCACATTTGAGTCATAGCCTCCTGATAGCAACAGCAACAACAACAAGAAAAGTTAACTAGTCAAGTAAATCTGATTTCTCCCATCCATCTTGTTGTGTTCAATGTAAAACTAAATGTTGCATGCCAGAGAGGAACCCAAAGACGTATATAGCAAGCACTGAGTTGGAAAGGAGATGTAACATCAGCATCAGCAATAGTAACAATTGCAGCAGCAACAGCAGCAGCAGCTGTTGCTGCTGCTGCTGCCACAGGTAGTGTTGACTCCCTTTATTGACTAGATTTTCACTAGTGTCTTATGAAGCAGTTTTATCACAAGTGAGAACATTTGGTCGAGGGAGAGAAATAAAGCCCCAGTAACTATCTCAGTCCAAACTCACAGCAGCACATATACAGGACTGTACATTTTATACACACATTTATAATATATACACATGCATATACATGTGTGTATACATTTGTGTATAAATGTGTGTATACATTTGCATATACATGTGTGTATACATTTGTGTGCATACATTTGTGTATAAATGTATACACAAATATACACACTCATCTAAAAAGACACACACACACACACATGTATATATGCATGTATGATTGTACATATGTCCATGTGTTTTGTGTGTGTGTGTTTGTGTGTGTGTGTGTGTGTGTATGTGTGTGTGTGTGCACGTGTGAGTGTGAGTGTGTTTATCTGTTTGTCTGTATGCATATATGTAAGTATGTATACACATATACATACATAAATACGGACACATTAAATAGGGCTCTAGTAAAATAAATTACAAATCTGAAATTATCTAACTTAATAAGGATGAAAATTTAATTTTGAATTAATGCTTAACATCCTTAATTAAAATATGTAATTAAAGATGATGAGAGATACAATGCAAAATGGAAGAAATATTTCTTTAAGAAATGCAGACAATTAATTAGGGGACGACTTCACTTGTCCTTCAGATAGGTAGGTAGCAGATGTCAGTGTCTGGAAAATTGATAATGTACAGACAATCACCACTGATAGAAATAAACCTCCAACTAGCAGCAGCAGCAACAACAGCAGCAGCAAGTCTGTCACTGTTTAATATCCCCCACTGTGTTTTGTAGCTTGGCTATTTTTAGAAAATTCTGCTTTAAGAACAAATATATTTTTTAACAGGTTTCTAAACTCGGTCCTTTCTAATTCTTAGCAGACATGAGAACCACTGTCTTATACCTATTATATTAATTAGTTTAATATGTAAATATATTAAAACCTTTAAAATTTTATCATAGCTTTTTTGGGGGGTGGGGGGAATGTACAAAATGAACTAAAGTCCAACTTTAGTCATATTTAATTTAACTACCGGTACAAGAATGATTAATAAAAATTAAAATAATAATAAAAATTACATTGTGGAACTGCCATTTTGGTCATCTAAAATGCACAAAAAAATCTATAAAAAAAAATCCCTTTATGTATATTTCTTGAGTTATTAAAATTTTCATTGCATAATGACCTGGACACGAGACAGTTCCAAAAGACATACAGTGTAACTGATTCAGTGACCAGGTCAAGTATGTGTGGCTGAAATGTATCCATATTATAAAATAAATAAAAAGTACCTTCAAGCACTTTTATGCTTTCTTAGGTAACTAGAATGGCTCTTCTATAAGGTAAATTACTTCAGTTTTAATAGGTATGGCTTTGTGATTAAGAAGTTGATATTGCAACCATGTGGTTTTGGGTTCAGTCTCACAACATGAGCAAGTGTTTTCTATAGCCCCAGGTCAACCAATGCTTTGTGAATGAATTTGGTAGAAGGAAACTGTGTGTGTGTGTGTGTGTGTGTGTGTGTGTGTGTGTGTGTGTGTGTGTGTGTGTGTGTGTGTGTGTGTGTGTGTGTTTGGTGTGTCTTTGTGTTTGAGTCATCCCGCTTTAGCAAACTTAGTGGTTGAACAAAAGAGATCAATAGAATAAGTACCAGACATAGAAAATAAAAACTGGGGTTGATTTGTTCAACTAAAACTCTTCAGAGCAGTGCCCAAGTATGGTCATAGGCCAATGAATGAAACAAGGCAAAAACGAAAATATACTGTCTCAGGTCAAATCACTTGCAATGCAAATACGACACTGAATAATATTAATAATAATTCTGTCTACTATAGGCTCAAGGCCAGCAATTTTGAAAGGAGGGGAAGTCAATTACATCGACCCCAGAGCTCAACAAGTATTTATTTTATGACCCCAAAAGGATGAATAGCAAAAATGACCTCAGTGTCATCTGAACACAGAATGTAAAGAGAGAGAGAAGAAATGATGTTAAGCACTTTGTCTGATGTGCTAACAATTCCATCAGCTTGCCACCTGATGATAATAAAAATAATAATAATAATAATAATAATAATGGTTTTAAGTTTTGGCACAAGGCCAACAATTTTGGGGAAGGGGGTTACTTGATTATATTGACCCCAGTACTCAACTAGTATTTATTTTATCATCCCAGAAAGGATGAAAGGCAAAGTTCACCTCAGCAGAATATGAACACAGAACATGATGGATGTAATGCTGCTAAGCATATTGTTCAGTGTGCTAATGACCCTTCCAGCTCACTGCCCTAATAATAATAATAATAATAATAATAATAATAATAATCCTTTCTACTAAAAGCACAAGGCCTGAATTTTGGTGGGGATGGGACTAGTCAATTACACTGACCCCAGTGTTTCACTGATACTTAATTTATCAACCCCAAAAGGATGAAAGGCAAAGCCAAACCTCAGAAGAATTTGAACTCAGAATGTAACAACTGGTGAAATACCAGTAAACATTTTGTCCAGCATGCTAGTAATTTATTGGCCCCGAAAGGGGTCAATAAATTAATTTATTGACCCCGAAAGGATGAAAGGCAAAATCGACCTTGGCAGAATTTGAACTCAGAATTTAGTGACGGGTGAAATACCACTAAGCATTTTGTCCAACATGCTAAGAACTTTGCCAGCTTGCTGCCTGAGATAATAATAATCCTTTCTACTATAGGTATAAGGTGGTTAGTTGATTTCATCAACTCCAGTGCTCAACTGGTATTTATTTCATCAACCCTGGAAGGATGAAAGACAAAGTTGACCTCAGCGGAGTTTGAACTCAGAACATAAAATTGGAAGAAACAGAAGTAATATTACTATTGAAAAAATAATCTTGATCTCCAGCTTAATGTGGAGGTTGTGCTAAAACAGGATACTGCATTATTTACTTGTGGTGTACGAGTCCTTATGAGAGACTCCTTGAAGGTAGATAATGCAGTATTCACTGTTCTAACACAACCTCCAAGTTAAGAAGCATAATAATCTTCATTTTGTTAGTTTTAGTTGTGCTCCTGAATCATCAATATCAATTTCTTACATCTGTAATTCCAGTAAAAAGCAAAACCCACAGTCAGACTTTTATTAATGCTTCTTTAAGAATAATCTAACTCTGGACATTAAAAATTTCATTAAGGTCGTTTTTAATCTCAGGTTTACAGCAATATTTGTTCAAGTATCTTATATGTCAAAGAAAACTAAACACAAAAAGTTTGTGTTGCATTTAAGACACTACACATAGCATATAAGAAACTACAGATAGCAACCTATATTTTACTAATATTATCTATCTCAGATAATTAGTACTAAATGGTCATTTTCAATCTGGTATAAATTAAAAACCAAAACTTAAAAATACAGGAAGGAAATAATTAGAATAATTACTTCTCTAGGAAGTTCTGCTGAAATTGTAGTATAAACAACTTGAATTTATATTCACTTTTCTTTTTTATCAGACTATCAGATGTCCTGATACACAGCTGGTCATCATGCACATCTGTTCTTCCCTTGATTGCACCCATCCCTTCTATTTAGGCCCAAATTATTTAACTATTTCATCTTTCCATTGTCTTAGAGGTCTTCCAAGTGGTCTCTTCTAATCTTTTGGGTACCATTCAACAATTGCATGAGTCTGTATGTTGAATGCAAATTTTGCAACATGTCCATTTCAGTGGAACTTGTGGTTTCACTATTTCATAATTATGCCATTCATTCTACTCTGTTCTCAAATTACTAGCTTTGGATATGCAAATCAGAGGAGTGTTAATAGCTCACCACTTATGTAGTTGCTACATTTCTAGCCAATGATAATCATCACTATCATTTTAATGTCCAATATTCCATGCTTGCATGGGTCAGATGAAATTTATTAAAGCAGATATTCTGCAGTCAGACAACATTCTTGTCAGTAAATCTCACTTATTATCGAGAAAGATAATACTTCCTCATTCCTGGACATATTTTCACAGAAAAGAAACTGGAAATAAAGGATACTGTTTGTATTATAGTGATGCTTGTTTACAGCTATCATGCAATGTCATGACAAGAAGACACAAAGAAGCACTCCATCCCGTATATATTACATATATATATGCAGCATGGAATTTTGTCAGTGAACAGGTTGCGAAAATATTTTGGCAAAATGAAGTGAATCTAATGGTTTTTGTGTGTTTTTAAATGGCTTATAAACACCTTCCACACTGCAATTGTTTTCGTTCCATCACACAATCTCAGATCAGGCCACTTGCTTTGCAAGTACATCTCCGTAATATATATATACTCTTTACTCTTTTACTTGTTTCAGTCATTTTGACTGTGGCCATGCTGGAACACCACTTTTAGTCAAACAAATCAACCCCAGGACTTATTCTTTGTAAGCCTAGTACTTATTCTATTGGTTACTTTTGCCAAACTGCTACGTTTCAGGGACATACACAGAAACACACACACACACACACACACATATATATAGTGGACTTCTTTCAGTTTCCATCAATTAAATCCACTCACAAGGCTTAGTAGAAGCCCAAGGCTATAGTAGAAGGCACTTGCCCAAGGCACCACACAATGGGACTGGACCCAGGAAAATGTAGTTGAGAAGCAAGCTTCTTACCACACAGCCACTCCTGTGCCTTATATATATATATATATATATATGGAATTGTTTATTTATTCAACCAAGCAATTATGTTTATTTCTTAATAATAGGCTTCTTTGAAGGCAGCGAGCTGGCAGAATTGTTAGCATGCCAGGTGAAATGTTTAGCAGTATTTCATCTGTCTTTATGTTCTGAGTTCAAATTCTGTCGAGGTCAACTTTGCCTTTTATCTCTTTTGGGTTTGATAAAATAAGTACCAGCTGACCACAAGGGTCATTGCAATCAACTTTCTCCCCTGAAATTATTGGCCTTGTGCCAAAATTTGAAATAAACATTGGGCTTCTTTCAGTTTCTGTCTACCAAATCTTACTGACAAGTCTATAGAAGACACATACTTAAAGTGTTATGCAGTAGGACTGAATTCAAACCGATATAGTTGGGGAGTGAAATTCTTTACAGCTAAATAAGAAATCAGCTGAAATAGATTTGATTTGAGGATTTATGTATTGTATATCCCAAGTGGTACATCCAACACTACTTCTTTCCTACAACACCTTGATTTTATTTGATGCAGTCATGCAAACTAGAACACCTCATTGCCTCTAGTTCTCAGACTATAGAACCTTTGTAAATCTTTTACTTTCTGCTTCTTCCCTTGCTAAAGAGACATGTTGCCTAGGTTCTCTTCTAGTAACCTAGTATAATTTTCTATTACCCCCAGTTTTCCAATGCTTCCAAGTCTGTATCTTTGCTTTTATGGCCCTGTCTACCCCACTGTTCCACCACCACATTACCCTTGCTCTGGCTGGCATTTTGCATCAGCTACAGTTCTAGTCTGTAAATTATTCCATAAGACCCTCCAGCTGTCCTCTAATTATACATCTGTATCTCCTTGTCCTCTTTATCAAATGTTTTAATTAGAACTTTAAATCTGACTATTCATTTTCCAGACTGGTTTGTATTTCTGAGTCCTTCCAGCACTAAACCTGAAATCATAAACTACCAATCTATACAGGGGTGTACATTATTTACTAGGGAAGAACTTTGCATTTACAACCATTGATCTTTCCTACTTTTTGGTGAGAATGTACTCAATCTAGCTCATGTGTCCACCAGAATTTCAGGAAACCAACCAGGTTTCCAAAGCCTCCATCATTATTCTAATCTAATGCCATTTCAAATGCGTATATTAATTTTAGAATCTAACTATTTTTATATGATTGATGAATATACACACACAGTATGTATATATATATATATATATATATATATATATATATATATATATATATATATATATATATATATATATATAAAATGGATAATAAAATGAATGATTTACACCTGATAGCTTACTGGTAAAGCACGGCCACTTTCAGAGTGATCGTTAGGTAAATAACAAATGAAAGACAGAAGATAGAATATACGAGAATATATTATTAATCACAAAAATTGTTAAGCCTTGTATTTATCCTTTCAGTCTCTTATGCTGAACCACTAAGTTATCAGGACATAAACACATGAACACAAGTTGTCAAGTAGTGGGGAGAGACAAATACACACACATATACATGTATATATATATATATGCAACAGGCATCTTTCAATTTCTGTCTACCAAATCCACTCACAAGGCTTTGCACCAGGGAGAGGTGAGACAACTACAAGAGGCTATCATAAAGGATAAAATCAGCAATGAGTACAGTGAATGGGGTACATTATGACTCAGTTATCAGCCTACCTTGTTTATTATAGTCCCCAAGCCATAATAGAAGATTTTAAAATCAGCTGTCATTGTGAATTTTTGTATGCTTTTAACTTAGTTCTTATAGCAGAATCTATAAAAGAATTGAAGCAGAAATTCCAGTCATGGAAACAAAATGTAGAAAACCTTATCACTTTCCTGAGCATCAAACTAATACACCTGCTTGTTGTTCATACATTTGTCTTCATCTTTTGTTTTTCTATAAATTTCAACTATATATATATATATACTCACACACATATATATATGCATACACACACACACACACACACACACATATGCATATATATATATACACACACACATATATACACACACACACACACACATATATATATATACACACACACACACACATATATATACACACACACACACACATATATCTTTTACTTGTTTCAATCATTAGACTGCAGCTATGCTGGGGCACCACCTTGAAGAATTTTAGTCAAACAAATCAACCACAGTGCTTTTTGTTAAGCCTTGTATTTAGTCTTTCAGTCTCTTATGCTGAATCACTAAGTTATGGGGACATAAACACATGAACACCAGTTGTCAAGTAGTGGGGAGAGACAAATACACACACACATGCACACACACACACACACACACACACACACACACACACACACACACATATATATATATATATATATATATATATATATATATATATATATATACAACAGGCATCTTTCAATATCTGTCTACCAAATCCACTCACAAGGTTTTGGTCTGGCCAAGGTACCCCATTCACTGTACTCATTGGTGATTTTGTCCTTTATAATAGCCTCTTTGTATGATCCCCACTAGTCAATCATCTACTAGTTTTCATAGTAACTACCAAATCACAATGCAAAAGACTCTGTCAACAGCCTTCTCCAGAACAGTGAATACTAAGTACAGGGACTCACTCCTGTTCTTCCCTTGTAGTTGTCTCACTAGGAATTTGATATCAGAGGTACCTCTCCCTGGTGCAAAGCTGAATTGTATCTCATCCAGACTTATCCTGTTTACAACCAGTTTTGCAATAACTCCTTCTGTAACTTTTACAACCTGGGCCAAACATTTATGGAAATGATAAATTATTATAGTTTTCTTTATGAAAGAATTTTAGCCCATTTCCTTCTCTTGTCTTTTATGTCAGTTCTTTGATTTAAAATGAAGATAGCTTATGAAATCAGAGATTTTTATATTAAATAAGATATTCTTTGTAATATGAAAATAAACTGAACTTGGTTTTCTTGAAAATATATTTTAGAATAAAGAAAAATGAATACATCGGTTACAGAAAGTATTTCTTTGAAACAGCCTATCAATCTTTTATATGTCCGATGCATGTCAGCATGGAAGAATAGATTTATGATGAAGATGATGATGATAATAATAATGAAGAAGAATCCATAAATATTTAAACTTAATCAAATCTTACAGAAAACAAGAAACCAAAATTACCCTTAAAACAAGCAGAATTACTAATTAGTTTTATTACTTTCTCAATAAGATACTTAGTAATTTGATTAGACAGAAATTTCATAAGTAAATAATGATTGCTTTTAATGAGACACATCGGAAAGATATCATCAATTCAGTTGACTACAATATATTACTGGTTCAATGTACAAATAGGCTTTTACTCCAGGACTACAGTTGTTCAAAATGATCAATTCTTTTGCAAAAGTACAAGACCCATACACACTGTGTTAAGAGGGGTGGAAGAAATAGTGAATTAATCTGTTGCAATATATTATTGCTTGTAATACATTACTGAAACATTTTTATCGATTAGATAAGGATTTGAAGATGGAAGGTAAAAGTAGCTATTGCACAACAATTAGTCTTCCACTGTTTCATTAGGTCTTCAAAGTATCAGTAGTGATAGTTTATGACAAATTTACTGTTATAAAACTACATGTTGAGAGGATTATTTTGTAATATAGAACTGGAGAGAGCTAGTAGTTTGTCCGTCGATGCGAAGAAGACCATCTAGTCATCCTGGGGTGGGGGTGAGCTTTTTTTGTGAGTCCACAGATGGCTAGTGAGGCCAATCTGCACCCAAAAGAGTCTTTGACAGTGTGGACAGGGAATGGTAGCACCTGCTACAGGGTTGTTAGCTCTGTTCTTCGTGGCTTGTCTGCAGTATTCGGCACCAGCGATCCTATTGGTCTTGCATGTGTTGGCACCCTTGTGGACAGCTGATTGCCACCTTTCTCTGTCTAGAGCAAACTGCTCCCAAGTTGCATGGTTGATGTTGAAGGCTTTCAGTGTGTCCTTAAAGTGCTTCTTCTGGCCACCTTGTGAGCGCTTTCCCTTTTGCAGCTCGCCAAAGATCAATCTTTTTGGTAATCGATTGTCTGACATGTGAGCTACGTGCCCAGCCCAGCGAATCTGGGACTGCATCAAGAGGGTATGGATGCTGGGCAGGTTAGCACGTATTAGTACCTCGGTGTCCGGGATCCTGTCCTGTCCTTTATACCGAGACGTTTTCTGAGGCGTATGGTATGAAAGTGGTTCAGCTTCCTGGCATGACACTGGTAGACTGTACAGTCATTGCAGCCGTTAAGCAGCATTGTGAGAACAACAGCCCTGTACACCTTGATCTTTGTCATGATGGTGATCCCCCTCCTGTTCCAGACAGTCTTGCGTAGCCTGCCAAAGGCAGCGCTTGCCTTGGTGAGTCTGGAGTGCATAGGGAAAGATGAGGCACTATAGGACATCTTGGTCATTCACTGCAACTGGTTCTCTCCCCAGTCGTCTTGATCTGGTCTTGCCACTGGTTAAGACGGTTTCCAAAGAGAGAGTGAGGTCGGTAATGCGCAACCCTTCTTCACTTTAAACAAAGGTTCCTCACGCAAATCATCTTTCATCCTTCTTTCCACCCCTTCATCCCAAAGTCCTGTGGCAACAGGCATGCGACAAAGCGTCAGGTGTGGGTACACTGGAAGTCATAGCCACAAACCTGCACACAGGCGGCTCAGGCCACAGGGTCACTATTCACTGACTTGGAGCAGCAGTGGATTTCGGCAGCTCTCTGGGTGACTGAGCAGTCCTATTTAGGAACGCACTGCTCACCTCCATGGCATGAGGAGCAGACTAGAAAAGGTGTCCCAAACATTGCCTGCTCCACCTACCCTAGCCAACCTACCACAACTAGAGGGGACCCTACACACTGCGGTCGAAACAAAGAACAAAGAAAAAAAAAACGAGGATTACACCACTCACCCTCGCTGCTTGGAACGTTCGTATGCTCCTTGACAGAGACGAGTTGGAGAGACCTCAGAGATGCACAGCACTCATAGCAAATGAACTCGCCAGATATAACATCGACATTGCTGCTCTCAGCGAAACCAGGCAGCCGGGCGAAAGTGAACTACAAGAAAGAGGTGCAGGGTACACTTTCTTTTGGAGTAGATGTGGACCTGAAGAGAGAAGAGAGGCTGGAGTTGGCTTTGCAGTTGAGTCGACATTCGCTGGCAAGTTGGACGGTCACCCAAAAGGTATAAATGATCGCCTAATGACAATGATACTCCCCCTTTGTTGCAGACAGAAGTACACCACCATTGTCAGCGCCTATGCCCCCACCATGACGAATCCAAATGAGACTAAGGACAAATTCTATGAAGACTTGAGTAATCAGAATCAGGTTTCCAAATATTAACAGAGTCATTTGTGCTGAGTATGAAAAAGCAGACATGACTGCTGCTCAATGCACTGTAAGCAATGTAAAGGCTGTAAGACATGATAAGGACAGCTGCAACTGAGACCATGAAGCCATGACAAGCAGGCAAGAACACAGCATGCATTCTGACTGTGTCCACATGCCAGAATTCATCCAACAGCTGATGAACAGGGCTTTAGGCTCAATTCAGATGGCCATGTGAAGCTGCTGGAAACAATGGTCAAACCCTGGCTGAAGAGGATTGCTGCTGGAAGGCCAAATGTGTGGCAACAGGATTTGGCTTCTAGCCATACCTCCAGAGAGAGCCAAGAGTGATTATCACAGAATTTCTACAACTTCATCAGCTCCAATTTCTGGCCTCCTAATTCCCCCAGTTGTAATCTCATAGATTACTTTGTGTGGAACACATTTAAGAAGGACACAGCCACTCTGTCTGCAATATCAAGGCTGAGCTGGTAGTGAAGATCAAGGAGGTGCTTGAAGATTTTCCTAGGGAAACTGTGAAGTGTGCATTTGCCAGGTTTAAGAGTTGTTTTGAGGCTGTAGTGGAAGGTGAGTGCAGCTCCTCTGAGGAAATTGTGATATCCCAGCCATAATCTAGTTGATATTTTTTGATTGTTTAAAATAATTTTATTTGTGGATGGGAAATAGTATTTACTTTTCCTTTTCTGCAAACTTAATCAAAGTTAATCTCAACACTCTGTGTATATGTGTATGTGTGTGTGTGTGTGTGTGTGTGTGTGTGTGTGTGTGTGTGTGTGTGTGTGTGTGTGTGTGTGTGTGTGTGTGTGTGTGTGCACGTGTACATAAAGTCATAAATGCCAGAGAAATAGTTTAATGAAATTTTATTTGACAATAAGAAAATTCAAATGTGACAAATTGTTTTGTAACTTTAAAACATGTAGATAATTTATATCATATAAACTTATATGTTCTTGAACAATTGTCGAGAATTTAGTATTTATCAAAGACTTTCTTTCAACTGAGGATGTATTTTAAATTCTGTATTATTTTGAAGGATTTTTTACATTAATGCTGACATCTAAGTAATTTATTTATTATTAAATATAATACAAATTATCTACATGTTTCTAAGTTACGAAACAATTTGTCATAATATTTGCATTTTCTTATTGCTAAAATTTCATTAAACTGTCATTTATGACTTTATACAATCCTTGACATTTTCTTTTGTACTCCTTTTACTCTTTTACTTGTTTCGGTCATTTGACTGTGGCCATGAAGGAGCACCGCCTTTAGTCGAGCAAATCGACCCCAGGACTTATTATTTGGAAGCTTAGTACTTAGTCTATTGGTCTCTTTTGCCGAACCGCTAAGTTACGGGGACGTAAACACACCACCATCGGTTGTCAAGCGATGTTGGGGGGACAAACACAGACACACAAACATATACACACACATACATATATATATATATACATATATACGACAGGCTTTGGTTGGCCCAAGGCTATAGTAGAAGACACTTGCCCAAGGTGTCATGCAGTGGGTCTGAACCCAGAACCATGTGGCTGGTAAGCAAGCTACTTACCACACAGCCACTTATATTTTGTAGAAATATGATTAAGGAGTTTTTTATGATAACTTGAATCCATATATTTTGACTTAAATATATTTACATACGCATGCAGTCATCTGCATACATACATATGCAGTCAACTACATACATATATGCACAGTCATCTAAAAAGTATGAGTCAGAAAATACAGGTACTCATACATTTGTGGCTATATTAATATTTAAACAACTGTATTATAGATCTATTTCAGCTAGTTTTACCAGTCAGGGTATTTCACACACAAGAGTTTGAAGAAAAACCCATCTAGTTTGTGGGTGTTGTGAAAAACCAGAACATAAATATCCAAGAAAGATCCTCGGAGGAAAAATTTATCTAGAGTTATACCAATTAAGCAAAGATCGGAGTACTTCACAATGTGAAGGTTATTGCTTGCAGAATGGGGTTGTGGTTTAGGTGCAAAGTGACATGAGGCTGATGGAGGAGGGGCAGAAAGTGGAGATAGTGTAAGTAGTCAGTCTTAATTTTATGTGTGAGTATGTATATGGGTGTTTGTATGTAATAAGTTGGATGTGATAAACCTTATAATCAACCCTCAGACTGCAGTAGTGGGAAGAACTAGCAGTGACTGCTCTAACATTTATATTCATGTTGCAGTCTGTACCATGAATATTAATGTCAAAAGATCACAATGGGCAGGCAAACATGCAGAAATAAGTGAACTCAACAGTAAATCTCTTTAGGATAAGATTTAACAACCACAAATCCTCCTTTAATATCCAGGGGAAGCAAAGTGTCACAGTGCTAGCTAGGCAAATATGCCCATTGAAAGAAAGTGCCATGGGTTACAGGATAAAGCACAGAGTACTGGAAAGGTGCAAACCTTACTTCAAGAGAAGTAGGAGGTGCAGGGAATGTTTGGTGAATAAAAAAATTATAATAATTACTAAAGAACTCTTGCTACTTGGATACCTATCTAAACTGTAAAAGCAAAATTTTCCAATCCTGCCCACATGAAAGGAAATATGTGCTTAGATATCTATGAACTGCACCATGAACATAGCAGACATTATAGCTTTCACCATCAGTACTTCTCACCACCATTGTCTGATGGTTCAGCCCAAGGTTTACTACACTCAGCTTATCACACACACACACAACCAACCCCACACTGCAGGCTGTTACTCCTTACACTGTGAAGACACTCTGGTCCTTGCCCAAAGAGCATAAATTCCAATTTTGAGCTTCTGGTTTTTCACAGAACCCACAAACTGGCTGTGACACTTCCTGATGTCCAGTGGCAGAGAACCCTCACCATTCGTCTTACACACAACAAAAGCAGCTTCGCACAGTCCCACAATTCTCTAATGCACAGACATTGAATTATTGCATGCAAGATGGTTTTGTTCTCTTGCAAGCATTTCAACAACCTAGGGAGAATAATTCATTGGGAATTATATAAGAACACAAGAAAATACTTGACAACCTAGGTAGAATAATCCACTGGAAGTTATGTACAAAGCGAGAATTTAACCACACTGATAAATGGTATGAACATGATCCTAGTAAAGTACTAGAAAGTAAGAAATATAAAATATTGTGGAATTTTAACCTTCAGATGGACTGAGTAATAGAAACAAGAATGTCTGATTTAGTAGTAGTAGACAAAGAGAAAAGAAAGTGCCAGATAATTGATTTTACAGTCCCAAATGCTGAAAAAGTCAATATGGGAGGTATAGAAAAAATAGCAAAGTACCAGAACCTAACCACTGAGTTACAGAGACTATGGAAAGTGCAGGTAAAGTGTATTCCTGTAGTTATAGGTGCATTAGGAACTATCCCTTATGATTTGAACAGATGGATAGAAGAAATAAGCATAAAACCTAGTTTAGTACAGTTTCAGAAAACAGTGTTATGAGGGACATCTAGAATACTTAGGAGGGTTCTTGGCATCTAAGGTTATTTGTTGAAGCTTGATGTTAGAAATCTTTCTTTTCCAACAGTTTAACCTGTTGTGTATATATGAAATAATAATAATGATGATAGTAATTCTTTCTACATAGGCACAAGGCCTGAAATTTTACAGGAGGTGGCTAGTTGCTTATAATGTTCCTAATGCATGAGTAGAACTTATTGACCTCAAAGGGATGAAAGGTAAAGATGACCCCAGCAGAATTTGAACTCAGAAGGTAAATGCAGATGAAATGCAGCTAAGCATTTTGTCTGACGTGGTAACAATTCTGCCAGTATGCCACCTTAATAATTCTTTCTACTACAAGCAGAAGGCCTGAAGTTTGGGGGAAAGGGATAATCAATTACATCAACCCTTGCACTCAGCTGTTACTTATTGACTCTGAAAGAATGAAAGGCAAAGTTGACCTTGGTGGAATTTGAACTCAGAGCGTAAAGACAGATGAAATGCTGCCAAGCATTTTGCTCAGCACACTAATGATAATAATAATAATAATCCTTTCTCCTAAAGGCTTGAAATTTCAGGGGAGGGGACTAGTTGATTACATCAACCCCAGTGTTTCACTGGTCCTTAATTTATCAACCCCGAAAGGGTGAAAGGCAAAGTTGACCTCAGCAGAATTTGAACTCAGAATGTAAAGACAGACAAAATGCCGCTAAACATTTTGCCAGGCATAGTAGTGGTAATAGTATCTTTATTAATATATTACATCTATATCTAATCTTTCCACATAGTAAAAAGAGTTTGCAGCAATGACCCTGTGGGTCCATGCAAGCAAAATAGTAAATGGTATATTAAGGGTCCATGAAAACATTTTGCTTTAGATGTATTTATTGTAAGAAACAGTCAGGTTTAATTTTCTAATGTCTTACATAGTTCAGCCTACACAAGTGACTGTGTGATGAACAAAATAGAAATTTTGAAAGAAATACCTATAAACTAGTTTTTACACATCAAATGGCAATGGGAATACACCAAAGTAAAGTAGCAATGAAAGGGGTCCAGAGGTAAAAGAATGTTGAGAACCACCTATCTGGCCAATATGTGAATAACTCCCAGATTTTTCAGTAATGATGTAACCATATATTAGTCCAGTTAGATTTGTTGTGGAGTTTACTAAAAGAGACCACATTTAGAGAGAGAGACATGTAGCCACAGGCAGAAGCAAATGACAGAGAGGCAACTGACAGACAAGATAGAACAGAATGCAGTCATGTGTTTCTGTCAGGTACTGTTCACTATCAGTTAGTTGATGAGTATGGACAGACCCATCAAATAGGAAGAATTTGCAACACAAGTGACCTGTTCCTGCTAGCATAAAGCTACATTATGGTCACTAACACTTTCATTCATTCCTTCGTCCTCTGTCTCTCTCTCATCTACACACTCACAGAAACTGTCCATCCAAGTCACTATTATGAGCAGACATAACTGTGTTTTTATTTTCTTCGGCCCACTCACACACGGATATTATTGATTTGATAGAGTACTGAACAACTAATGAAGAGTTCAACAGTTAATGACTTGAAACTGGAATTGTGCTGAGTCAAATGTCAAAAACACTAATCACACTCATACACGAGTGTGTGTGTGTGTGTGTGTGTGTGTGTGTGTGTGTGTGTGTGTGTGTGTGTGCATGTGTGTGTGTGTGTGTGTGCATGTGTGTGTGCATGTGTGTGTGTGTGTGTCCCAGTTTAACCTCAGTACAACAGGGTAGTAAAACTTCATCTATAACACAGTGGCAGCACCATAAAAGACTTATTGAATTCAATCTTCAGTGTTTTCAAGAAAGCTACCTGACATAGATAAAACTACAACAATTGTCTACACTAGATCCATAGAAGTTCCTGCTCCATAGACAGTTATAGTAATCATTAACTAGAATACTGTAAGAATGAGGAAATAACATTTCAATCAAGCACAAGTAAGTTCATATGGATGGTTCTACATGAAAGTATCCAGGGAAAGGTTCTAGTGTATGACTGTAAAGCTAAGTATGGAAGCAATCTGAACATTTGGTATTTTATCAACAATAAGAACTATAATTCTAGTACTTTGTACTGTGTTTCATCATCTCCAGGGTGTTTATATTATTCACATTGAATTTTGTGCATTTGTTTTCTAACAATCAGAGAATCTTTTAAAGTTCATATTTATTAATTTTGATTTAAAGTTCCAAAGAAACACATTGCATATACATGCAACAATGGACTGAAAAAAAAAAATGAGCATGTAGATTTCTTTTATTTATTTATTTATTTATTTATTTATTGCATGTGGTGGTGTGATATATAATCAATGCTGTGACCTTTCATGAACAACTGTATAGTTCAGTGTTATTGACCTTTTCACACAAAATGTACAACTTATTCTTAAACACCTAAGTGAATTGAAGAAATATAAAAAAGAAAAGTCATAAAAAAACAGCAGAATACTTGCACCAGATTTGAACTCATGAACTATGAGTCAATAGCTAATCTACTTGGCTATTTTGTAGGTACACATATATATCTATGTATTATATATATATCACAATTTGTGAACAATAATATCATTGTGACAGTTTCTAATAAGTCAATCAGTGGCTCACTGCATTTTGACAGCAAGAGTGGCAAGGAAGTGTTTGTAAATTACTGCAGAACAAATGACACAAAAGACTTTGCTACAAAAGAAACCTCAATTTTTAGTTTCCTTGCAGGTTTATATTGGCTATCTATCTGTCTGTCTGTTTGTCTATAAAAACATACATAGCTTTGATCAACGTGTGTGTTTAATCCAACATATATCACAAACAATATATACACAATCACATATCTATACGTTTATCCATCCATTTATCTATCTATATGAAGAGATAGAGGGAGAGAGTCAAGTAGCTAAAAAAGAGACAGACAGAAAGATAGATATGTAAACAGATGAAATAGATAAACAGACGGTAGACAGACGTTTAGATAGTTAGATTGATAAACAGGCAGATAGATAGACAGACAGATAGATCATGTCACTCAACACATGTTCTGACATCTACATATCCGTGTGTTACCCACTCTAAGACTTTTATTGTCTAGCTATGAAGATGTATTTATTTAACTTGCCTATATAACCATCCACCCATCTAGCTATTCACAACTACATGCATGCATGCATGTATGTATGTACTTCTGCTCAGTTTCCATGAACCTAGTTCCACTCATTTGTCGTTGGTGAACTCAAGGTTAGTGGGATTGAACCCTGGATCAAGTGATTCTAAAGAGACTCTATTAACCACCATACGAGTTACTGGCTTCAAGGTTATCATGAAAGGGTAGAGCTGTTACCTTTACAGGGGTGTTAGGACAACTATTTAGGAGAAGATGAGTAAAAAAATCATGATGGTATATGTCTTTCACCTTATGACAGATTTAATGCATGATGACAGCTCCTACAGTGGATTTTGGTAGAATTGAAGCACAGGCAGATGAAGTTTCTCCTTTTGCAAGGCAATGGAACAGCAGAAATCCATGGTGAGATGAAGAAAGTCTTGAAGGATGGCTGCCTATCTTACTCTATAGTGAAAATCTGGGTGTCAAGGTTTCAGACTGGTCATTTCAAGGTCAAAGATGAACCCCAGTCAGGACGGCCAACTTCTGCAACCACAGAGGACAAAGCTGATGCTGTGCATGTCATGATTCTTGAGGACTACTGGATTTCAGATAAACTCATAGCTGAGATTCTGGGGATTTTCCATAAAAGAATTGACCATATCATTCACAACATTCTGGACACAAGAAAGTTTTCAGCAAAATGGGTGCCAAAATACCTGAATACAAATCAGAAGCACATCAAAGTGACAACATTAATGATGATTTGTGACTGGTTTGCAGCGGCAGAGTCTGATTTTATGGCTCGTTTAGTCACAATGGATGAAACTTGGCTTCATCATTATGATCCCCAGACCAAGCAACAATCAAAGGAGTGGTGCCACAGTGGTTCACTACATCCCAAGACGTTTTGGGCCTAGAAGTCAGCTGGAAAGATTCTGGCTTCAGTATTCTGGGACAAAGACTGAGTACTCCCTATAAAATACCTGCCAAAGTGTTGCACCACCAATTTAGAATAGTACAGGTCTATTAGATGAACTGCATGAAGTTTTGAAGCAGAAATGCTGTGAATAGCTGAGCCATGGTGTCCTGCTTCTGCAGGACAATGCACCAGCACACACAGCATATGAAACTCTACAAAAAAAAAAAAAATACACGACTTTGTCTCCAAATTTGTAGACCACCCACTTGGCCCTCTCTGACTATCACCTCTTTCTAAAACTAAAGAAACATCCCAAGGAAATGAAATTTCACTTCAATTCAGAAGTGATTGCTGCTATAGAGACCTGGTTGGAAGCCTAACCTTCTGAGATCTTTTTACAAGGCTTAGAAAAACTGAAGGACTGCTGCAATAAGTGTGTGAATCTGAGAGGGGAATATGTTGAATAAAATCATAATTAACTGACCCTCTTGTATTTTCTTTTACCAAAGCCAGGAACTTTTCAGCATCCCCTTGTACAGTCAAACCTGAAACCATATTGAACCAGGAAAATAACAGCTGGAGCAATGTCTCAATTACATCCAATTGATTGTGGTTATTCAGTATCATTGCAGTAAATACAATAATGAATTGTGACATCTTGAATAATGAACTCCCAAGCTGGAATAACTATGGTAAGTTACAAAGCTTCAAAATAAAGAAAATATTTGGAAAGGTAATTAAGTTATCAATTTGGATATATTCCCAAAGTATAAAGCCACAGTGTTCCATCAGTTTTATTCCTTCTCATAAGTTTTCAAATATTCATGCTCTCTTCCATGAAAATAAATCAATACCTCATATATATATATATATATATATATATATATATATAGAGTTATTAATATTTCTATGTCTCTCTAAAGGAGAGACATACATGTAGATGTATGTACATATATGTGCGTATACATGCATATATATTCTTTGTATTATTATATATATATATATATATTTCTCCCCACTTACAGTTTAGAAGTGAGGAGATAAAGAAAGGAAAAGAAAAAAGCAGATATCAGTACAGTTTTGTTGCTATGCACAATTTATATAATGTGGAAAAAAGAATATAATTTGAGTAAGTTGTGCATAAATGTTAAATTCATTTGGCAATTGAAGTAATTTGCAAATCCACCCTAACTCAATTTTTTGATATTCCTTAGCCATATTTGCTAGTGTAATAGAGATGATCCTACAAGCTAGATTTAAATTAATATATTGTCCTTTGTAACAAAAATGATGGACCAACAATTGTTAGTTCAGTTGTACATAGAATGTCATGAGAATTTGATTTGAAAACCTCATATTCATCCTCATCTCTCATGATGATGGTTGCAGTGATGATGATTATGATGATGATGATGATATTTATTATAGAACATTTCTATGATATTTTAACAGATCTATCTATCTATAAATATATTATTTAATAAATTACATGGTATAGACCTGGTAGTTTAATGGTAAAGCATGTTCACTTTCTCAGCTGGGTCTTTGATTAACGAGATGGAAGATGGAAGATACGAGAATGTTCATTGATCACTACGATTGTTTCAACCCATCTAACATCGATTATTCACGGGTGGGATACTGAACATCTGGTTTAAGCATATCTGTTAGTGTAAATGCCTCTCCTCAGGTAACTACAAGATGTATCTCATTAAAATATCAGTTCCACAAAATTCTTCATACGTGCATTCGAAAGCAGTGAATTAAGGGATACAGACTCATTATTATAGAAGATCAATAACAAATATCAGAAGCAAAAAGAAATAAATACACAATGCAGTGAAAAAAGTATTAGATATAATCATTTGTAGATATGGATGTACAAACACCTTTGCATACGTTGTTTAGTGCACATACACTTATTTGTACAAACTAACATGGAAATATAAGCATATGCATATGTGTGGTTTCGGCACATACACTCACATAGTGAATTAAATAGATATTGATAAATTCAGTGCCTAAGAATGGCTAGTGACATGACACAGTTATTTGTTATTGATCTTCTATAATAATAAAGCTGTATACCTTAATTTGCTGCTTTTGTATACCAAAAATAAATCTTGCAGAACAGATGTTATCTAATGAGGTACATCTTGTAATCACCTGAGGAGACATATCTACATTGATGGATACACCTTAACCAAATGTTCAGTATCCCAACCTTGAGGAATCGATGCTAGATGGGTTGAAACAATTGTAGTGATCAATAAATATTCTTGTATCTCCCATCTACAGTGTCTCTCATTAAGCAAATATATATATATATATATATATATATATATATATATATATATATATTGTTAGTGCTGTCAAGAGAAAGTACTAATCTTTTAAACTATCAGTTGAAATGACATTGGGATCAACTTTCTTTTTTGTTTCTTCCACATTGATGAAATCAATGAGAACTCTATTAATCAAATATTATTAGCACTGATATTTTCTATTATAGTGGTTAATCATAAATTTTAAGGAATCATTAGAAAAACAAGTGTCTTGACCAAGATTCAGTGACAGTAAAAATTAAAAACATGTATATCTAAAAGAAAATTTAAATAATTAAGAGGAATTAGAACTAAATTAATAATTATTTAAAAAATATACCTAATTATTAAAGCAGTACCCATTTCCCAGATATTTCTAAGTTAAAGCTTACAAAGCTTTAGAATAAAATAAACATGAAGACATCTAGAACTTTATAATAAATTACAGCAGAATCAGTGATGTAACTTAAGGCTATTATCATATTCTTTATTTACTCTAGGAGTCTAGAACTCCTCTACACACTCTTTTCAACCATGTGGTCTGCTTTCTCTTTCAATAATCTTCACAAGACCACTGGCTTGCATTTGTTATTTCTAATATGTGTTTGTTGTTGTACTGCTTCTCTTAATACTTTTCACTGCTACCAAGACAACTATTATTCATTGCATGGTATACATTGCAAGAATTAATCTTAAAATATTTTATATGTTTGGAAAAATTGCCATCAATTACTATTAAATAGAACTCAGGCTGACTACAAAAAAGTAAGTGGCACAACGGAAAAATTCTAGGACAAAGACGTGAAGGAAGCAGTAAAATTTTGGATAAAATACCTCAAAGTATTTAGTTACGTTCCTTAACATTCAGAGATCAGATCTAACCAGTGACAACTGTGATTTTCAATATTACAAGTACCAGTAAGTTTGAGGTCCGTTTAGTCATTGCCAACAAACATGTAACCTTCCACAAATTTAAGAAATCATTAACTACACTACATTAATAAACAGTTTTTCAATCTGGCACAAATTAGTTAGATTAAAAATATATCAACTTTTTTTATCTTATCTTTCCACTTATGTAAAAAAGAGCTTGTCTCAAATCTTAGTTCCCCTATCTCTCCATCAAATTGATTAATTAATCATGTTTTATACTTGTTCCGTCACTGTTACAAACCAAGGCACTCATTAATATCTCAGCGTTTTGAATCTACCCAGTCTATCTTTAAAGTTCACATAACACTCAACTAATTCCTCTCCAAATATGTTTTGTTCATTTCCAATTTCTATATTGTAAACATAATTGCTCTCTACATCATTACTTGTACAAAATAGGAAGCCAATTCTTTGGGCAAAAAAATTAGTTTACATTATACTTTTCATTCATTAGAAAAAAATTTATCAGTTGTTCCACCTTCAGCTCTAGCTGTGCCAACACTCATACAAAATTAATTAAAGGTGACACATCTAATACATGCACAAATATAGCAAATAATAGATGTCTGAATGGTCTTGGTTAAGTTTATCAAGGTAAATTAAACATATTATCAATAATTACAAATCTGAAATGTAATTTAATTATATACTTATAAATGAAATTACTTATTATATATCCTTAATAATTAGTAGCACTGGCAAAGAACTGTAAATCTTATGATTACTTAAGAAAAGCTAGGCTTCACTTCTTCGACCTTCTTTGTCTTTGATTTATGCTTGCTTTTCTTCCTCTATGTTTTTGCTGTCCCCTACAACATACCACTATTTTCCAGTCACCATTTGCTCACCCATTATCACTTGACAATAAGATGACACTACTGAGAAGGAATCCTTCAGTTCCTGGCCCTAATGTTGAGTCAATTTTTCTCATTATACTCACAGTTGTAACAAGTAGTAGCAGTTGTTCATACTTGCTGTCATTGTTGCTTTCTTTCCTTCTTTTCATATCCAGCTTCTTTAGCAGAAAGTGTCCCTTCCTTCCACATATATAGCTGGGTTTTCTGTCAAATACTATTGGTCTCCTTTATGTGCCTATGATAGGATACAACTCAAAAATAAATTCATGGTCTTCCATACAGAACCCACTTAATTATTATTTTGTGTCACATCCAAACTCACAACCTGTTCATACTGATGCAAAGGTATCCTAGGCATAACCCTGTCTGTCAATGTCACAGATATATCCTTTGTATTTTGTCTCCTTATATATTGCAGCCCCAGGCTATAAGCAGGAATGTGCTGCACCTATCTGCCAGTCATCCCACATCATCCTTGACATTAAAGATGAGGCACACACTTCTATATGCGCACCCCAGACAAGGGAACACATATCTTGCTGCATAGTGTTACTTCTGACTGTTTATTTGGAAATATGTGGAGGCATCTTTCTTACTTCAGGAAAAACAGAGTTATATTACTCACCCACTCTCTTGTTCCACAATGTATTTTATGAGCAAGGAGATTCTATCCTATGTTCTTTTCTTGCAGCTAACTTATTTTGAACACTGCCAATAATACTGCTGCTACTATTTAAAATATTCTTTATTTGTTAAATTGAAAATATTTGCTTCATCTACTCATTCAAATGTATTGTTTATATCTCCAGGTCATTGTTTTCAAGATTTGTTTCCTTGGGGATGTCTATGTTTGTGACTTGCAACACTTACTGTCACAGCAGAAAAATAAAAATAAATAGCAAAAACAATTTTTCAAGTACAACATAGTAAAATCTGACATGAAAGCATCTTTACACTTTAACACACTACTACTAACACTACCACTACCACCACCACTAATAATAATGAATAATAATTTTACATTAACTTTCTCTGCTGAGTAATAATAAAAATAACTTTTCCCACAAGAGCAAAGGCTACACATTTGTAGAAGAAATATAATCGACTGAATTGACCCTAACCATGATTTGTACGTATTTTATTGACTTTGAAAAGATGAAAGACAAAGTTAAGCCAGTAATATTTGAACATAGATTTAGTAATAGATGTTCTATCATTCCCCCTCTCCAAGTAACTGCCATGATAATTAGAACAACAACATTAACAATAGTCCACTCATATTTCTTGTAAAGTAAATTTGTTATAAACTTATGGTGAAAGTTTAAAATAGGATATTGGCTATTCACAAGCATTTCTTAGCAACAAAGTGCCATCACCATAATAATAATAATAATAATAATAATAATGATAATAATATATTTGAAGAGTTAATTATCTTCTTGATAGAAAATTCAGACAATGCATGCATATCAACCAAAACTCTATTTGATACATTGATAGCATGAACAAAAAGTAATTTTCATTTATAATACAAACACACTCATTTCTTCCCTTTCAATCCAAGTCAGCTTATCCTGTGTTTTTGAATTTCATCTTCTGCCAATACACCTCCCCTAACTCTTCCTCTTTATCACTAGTTTCATGCTGTTTCTTAAGTGAACAGTTATTCACATCATGTGTCTGTATCTAGATGAATCTTAAACAGTACATCTCTCTTATTTAGGTCAGTCTTTCAGTTTTCTGATATTTTAAAAATGAGTCTCTGTCTTTTTTAAGTTAGTTTTCGTTATAAGCCAAACATTCTACACCACTATTTATCACAAGTTTCATACAGCTATCACTAAAAATATCTTGTATGTGCATTGAAACACTAATCTAATCATACTGTAAGATGATCTAATTGACTCTGCTTTCAGTTTGCTTACAACGAAAATGTTGCTCACTCAATTCTAAAACAATCTGATACAAAGAAATTATTTAGTTTCTTTATTGTTACCTAGTTTGTTTGCTATCTGACATACAAAAAAAAACAAAAAACAAAAAGAAGCTAAACAGTATAGAAAAGATTAGCCAGTAGCATTTGGATACTTTTAATAGGTTGGTTACAAAAAGGGCCTTGTTATTTAGAGTTATTTTAAAACAAGTAAAATTCTATAAGACTTTATTAAAAGGTTATATTAAATCATACTCTCAGGCAGTGCTACTCAAAGTGGTGGTCCACGGACCGGTGCCAGTCCACAAGACATCAGCTGCCAGTATGTGGAGAGTTTCCAGAAAAGAAAGGAATATTATAAAATGCTTATGTAATATTGTATTATTTGTTTACAAAATAAATATATATTGTTTCCAGTATAAATTAATATTACTAAGAAATATTACTGGTCCCTGGCACATTGGGAAAAAAACTGCCGGTTCATCAGATAGTTTGATAAGTACTGCTCTAAGGGATCCTTGAAGTCCTTTGGAGTATTTATCCACTAAACTACAAGCCAATTAAATATCAATTATAAAGCATTCTCACATCAGTGGATTGAGCAATTACTTGTTAAGCATCTTTTACATACACACATACTGCTATGACTGGTAAAAGAATACAAACTGCAAACTGTTCAAAGAACAGAGAAACGTTAAAATCTTGGCCAACTTTAATAAGTGACCTGTGACAATTTTATGAAAAACAAACACATTTTTACATTTTAAGTGTGGCAATTGAAAATTGTATATTAGCAGTGTTAACACATGGAACTCAGAATGAACAAAAAACAGGCTCAATCTCCGCTTCACAGCTAATGTGTTACTAGGTTATAAGTAACAATCCCCTCTAGAAGCTGTAGATTCTCAATGAGAAATACAGCCTTTCAACCACCACCACCATCTTTCCAAGGAGATGCACATACAACTGCCTCTCCTCTTCCCTGTTATCAGTCAGTCTCATCTTTCTTCTTGTGCTTTTCTTGATGTTGCTCATTCACTTTTTCTTCATGATATTCCTGTTACTAGGGCTTTGTCTATGCATGACAATATTAGTTAGAGATAGGGTGTCATAATTTTCTATTAAATATTATACAGGATAAAACAAAGTAAAACAGTAAGTTTAGTAGCAAACTCAATGAGTATAAAGAGTTGTCACCATTGTTTGATTGTGTAATAATAAACAATGATAAAAAAGAAAGTTTAGTTTGGAGAGGGCAGATAATTCCCAAAGAATTTTCAAATGTTATTAAACCAATCAGTAAATATAAGAATTCCTTAAAATTAGCAATGAAACACAAAATAAAAGAACTAATTATTGATCTTGACATTTTGGGTAATATTGACATAACTATTATAACATATCTATAAATGTTTTAACAGCCTGATTCTATAAGGGAAGGGAAGAATTATTTGGGCAGCCCTACAATATATTATTTTACAATATTTTATACATAGGTGATAAGACCATTAGGTAATCATTTTCATGAGCAACTTTATGATTTTCAGAATAACACACAAGCAATCTCTAAACTCATAGCTAAATTTGGGCCTCTCTTTCCCCTGGATATATCTGTTGTTTGAATATAATTTGAAACACCACATGAAAGTTATGAAGTAAACACCTATGTTTATGTCCTTTTTAAAAATAAACCTTGTAACATGGGCAAAAACAGCTGTTTTACATTCATATTTTTCATTTCATATAGGCTCTACCGGAATATGTATACAGACAAAGTGGTAACAAAAAGTTCCTGATGCTTCAAAATGTTGCAGTAGAACTTTCAATTGACAGTCTGGCCCTGGGGAATGAATTCTTGATGCACAATACCAAGGATTTCAAAAAATACTGATGAGCATATTCTTGATTGAGCTGTGATTCTGTTGTGCCTTCTTTAGTTATGGAGATGAAGGGCTCATCCATTGTGATGACTGCTGCCTCATCTCAGGGTCTTACCCGCACACCCAACTCTCATCACTGGTGATAATCCTTAACATGAAGGATGGGTCATTACCAGCATGCTGACGGAGATCTTGACAGACTTCGATACAGTGTTCTTTCTGCTCAGCGGTCAGCAGGTGGGGGTACAAACTTGACAGAGACATGCTGCATGTTCAATTCAGACATTAGGATTGGCTGCATGGACCCATACGACAGACCAACAACATCAGCAATGTCATTGATTGTCCTCCTGCAATCCTCATGCACAAGCTGATGAATTTTCTCCACAGTTTTGGGGGTCATGTTTGTGGTAGGTCTTTCAGATCACTTATTGTCTTCCAGAGATGTTCTTTTGCTTTTGAAGCACCTGTACCACTCAAAACATTGCTTACCTCATAGATGCAAACACCTGTCTATCTGTCTATTTACATACATTTATACATATATATATGTTATTTAATAAACAAGTGTGGCTGTGTGGTAAGAAGCTTGCTTCCCAACCACATGGCTCTAAGTTCAGTCCCACTGTGTGGCACCTTGGGCAAGCGTCTTCTACAATAGCCTTGAGCCAACCAAAGTCTTGTGAGTGGATTTGGTAGACAGAAACTGAAAGAAGCCTGTCGTGTATGTATGTATGTATGTATATATATATATATATATATATATATATATATATATATATATATGTTTGTGTGTATCTGTTTGTCCCCCCCCCACCATCACTTCACCACCAATGCTGGTGTGTTTATTAAATAATATTCATTTCTCACCAGGTGGAGTACTTTTTTGTTGATCTCACCAGCATGAAACAATACACTACACACACACACACACACACACACACACACACACACACACACACACACACACACACATATATATTGCCGTTGTCATCCTTTTGTCTCGGGAGACATTGGAGTTGCGCATAAAGTAATCCAGTCTGGTTTTTACATTTCATGCCATTTCCATTTTATATATATATATATATATATATATATATATATATATAGTTAAAGAGGACAACAAACATTAAAGCAAGGCAAACATCTTAAGTCATATACATTATTATTAGTGGAAAAAAATTCAAAGTTTTTCAGCTGTTTCTGGGATATCCCAGAGTATAGGATATTGTCATCAGAGACAAATAGGAAAAATGAGAAGGGTATAGATTAATGAAACAACAACACAGAGGACAGGAGTAAAGGAATAAGGAGATGAAGAAAGAGAAGAAAAAAGAAGCATAAAAGTTCACAGTTTAACTTTACAAAAGATGTTATGTAAGCATAATCATAACTATAGCTAGCAAAGCAAAAAATTACTCTGAAGTAGTCCTTTACAGTTGTTTCAAAAATTCAGTGACTGGTTGATGCAATAATGTGTATAACACAAACAGGTGTGCATACTGATGTAGTAATATACATCCAAACATAAACACATAAACATGAAATGTGAGTATATCCAAGACAGAGGCTTCGAAATGCCAAAAATTTTCCATCTGAAGAAGTGGCAAAAATGTGATTTCTCTAGTAGCAGATTGATATTCAAGAGCATGGAAGCATTGGTAAAAAACTGGAGGATGAGGGGATAGTGTTTGTGAGGTAGAAATAGTGATAGTAAAAATGATTATGAAATCTAGAGAGATGTAAGAAAAGTGAAAGAATGAGAGTAGAAAAGAGAAAATTATGGAAAAACAAAAAAATAAGGGAAAAGAAAAAAAGCAGAAAAAAAAACAGCAGAGGAAAGATGAAAGTGGTTATAGTCAGTTAGAAAGAACTGGACTAGTCAAGCAATATCATAAATCAGAATTTGATAAAGACATAGTATAGGTGAAATATCATACTGAGTTCTTTAAAAGTAAAGAATGAAAGAGACAATTTAGGTATTTCCTTCTAAGTGGTGGCCTAAGTATAGAATAAGCATCCAAGCATGTAGACAATACAAGGCAGGAACCACAGTGAAAGTGTAAAAGAACCGAACAATGAGAAGCAAGAGAAAATACAATAGAATGGGAGGGACAAAACATATAATTATAAATATGATTTTAATGTATAATAGGGATAAAAGTGTTCTTTTATTTATTCCTTTACTTGTTTCAGTCATTTGACAGCAGCCATGCCGGAGCACCACCTTTACTCGAATAAATCAACCCCAGGACTTATTCTTTATAAGCCTAGTACTTATTGTATTGGTCTCTTTGGCTGAACTGCTAAGTTACAGGGACGTAAACACACCAACGTCAGTTGTCAAGTGATGGTGAGGGGACAAGCACAGACACACAAATGTATGCATATATATATAAAATTAATTGCAGAATAAAACTATTAGGTCATCGACTCAAAAAGCCACAACCCACCAATGACCACATATAAGAAGTACAGCATAAACCACAAAACCAAATTAGCAAAGGGAAGTAAAAATTTTATACATAAGAATAAAATCGATTAAAAAATATAATAGAATAACATAAATAAACTGCGATTAAAAGGTGATTACAAATATTATAGAATAGTACAGATATAGTGGAATAAAAAAATATATATATATAGAAAAAATAATATAGAAAAAACAATAAAATAAAATAAATACATAGGGAAACGTAGTAAAATAGTTCATTCGTTGAGATTAATGGCTAATAAAAGAAGTTTAAGTTTAAATTGTATGAAAGTTCATTACTTCCCTCAGAACAGCAAATTTAGCAGGTAAAATCCAGTTTCGTAATTCATACACAGGAATACCGAAGTACACGGGACGACTTAATAACACAAAATCCAATGTGTAACAAGGTAAAATCCATATTTCACCATCAACGTTATTTAAGTCCAAGAATATCAAGGCACACAAGTTGATACATTAAACCAACATCCAGCAGGTGACATCAGTAAAAACAATTCATAATTTAACATCACTTACAAAAGGATTACAAATATAAGTCGGAATACAAACAAAACACCTATGGCCATTTCGGGGGTACATCACCGTATTCAGAGCACAATAGAGCACAAACTAGTGATGACCCCCTCTTCAAGGTAAAGAACACACACAAACATCAACGAAGGCAAAATTTTTTATTACCCACAAGGGGCAACATAGAGGGGACGATACAACCTGATTTGGGGTCAGATGAAAACAGATGAATTAACAAAAACATGCATTTAAAAATTTTACAATGAAATAGAATTATAGTCGGATGATGCGACAGACCGGAAGACATTACGGATGGAGTGGTAAGGCGGGTTTAGCACGGACCCCTCGTGCCCCGCCTCGCCACTGATAGCTGAGATGAGTCCTTCGTCTCATTCATGTAGTTACATTTATTCGCAACTTTCGTGCTACACTCTTCCATCGACTCTCAAACATTTTCGCAGTCAGGCATTTTCTCTCTAGCTCTACTTTCCTTTTGAGGTGAAAGGTGAAATAATTCACCAGTGCAGAGCTAGATATGAAAATGCCTGACCTTACACCTTTCACCCTCGTTTTCCAAATAGCCTGTCTCGCAACTGCCACCACAGTGAGAAAACAAATTTTACCTTCTTTCGAGAGGAAATCCGGCGGGTCAATTTTTACAATTGATTCAGTCGATAGCTGTACTCTTCTAGTACCTGACAACAGTTGTTCAGCACATACCCACATCTCCGACACCTCCGAACATTGTACAATAGCGTGCGGGATGGTTTCCCTGTCCCGCTCGCATCTTGGACAAGTCGGAGGGACGGTGCAACCATGTCTTGCGAGTTTGTCCCGAACAGGTAAGGCCCCTCGGTAACACTGCCATGCCAGAGACTTCTGAAAATTATCCAGGGTCTTTGGCCCGAATGTACGTCGGAATAGACTGACCGGCTGATTTTCGTCGAGACCTAGGGTTTCCCCTAAGGTGTCATCACATTTCGCCTCTACAAGCCCTCTATAGAAGAATGCAGTGGAACCCCCACCGCAGGCATTGCACAGGCGACGGAATAGCAGGAGTGCCTTGCGACACTCCGTGTACCATGTACCCAACTTCGATCTTCGATTCAACCAGGTTTCCCATCCACCAAAACTAGTGAACTTGGGAAACATCTGTTTCGCCAGCGGAGACCACACCCGTTCACCATCCAGGTAGAGCGAAAGATGCCTCAACCTCAGCGCATGTTTGCGCATCAACAGCCAAGGCATCCCAAGTCCACCCTTTAACGGTTGTTGGCAGCAAATAGAGCGCCTCACAAACAGTTTCCAGCTCTTCCACAAAAAACGGAAGAGCTGTCTTTCCAGCTTGATTAACCACGAATCGGGGCAAGGAACAATGGTTAGGCGGTAGGTGATGACCGATACGATGAACACATTGGCTACCTCCGCCCTCGCTTTCAGGGATAGCCACCGCCAAGACCAGGTCTTGACTATGTGGGTCACCTTGCTCGTTACCTCGGCCCAGTTCTTCTCTATTTGGAGGTCTGGCCCAAACCAAACTCCTAGCAACTTAATCGGGCCCTCCGTCCAACGTCCCACGACGCTATCAGGAGGCATCGACTTGCCTCTCCAGGTGCCGAGCTGCAAGCCGACTGACTTTTCACGATTAACTTTTGCTCCTGCCACCGTCTCGTAAACCTCTATGGCCTTGCCCACTAACCGTAGTTGGTCCATTTCGGTTACGATGATAGTGATGTCATCTGCGTAAGCAAAAACCGATTTTCCACAACCTGGCTGTCTCGGGATGCCACTCAATTTTCGCAGTAATGGCTCGAGGGCCATCACATACAAAATTGGGGAGAGCAGACACCCTTGACGAACCGAGCGTTTGATGTTGAACGGCTTTGATATGAAGCCGTTCACCCAAACTACCGAGTTGATGTTGTCGTAAATCTCGATGATCCACCTGAGAAAACCAAGACCCAGACCGAACTGCGCCAGAACGGACACCAGGTAGCGATGATCAACCCTATCGAATGCCTTAGATTGGTCTAAATGGACCAGTGCCCCACCCTTGCCAGCATCATTATTAAACCCTTCTAAAGTGTATCGTGTAAGATGGAGATTATCCTGGATGGTTCTGCCGGGAACAGCACACGTTTGTGCCTCCCCGATCAGACCGTCCGCGACACGCGCCAATCTTTTCGATAACACTTTGGCCAAAATCTTCAACTCTGCGTTTAGCAGAGTGATGGGCCAAAAATTATCAATGGAATCCCCCTTGTTCGGGTCCTTTCTGACAAGCATCACCACTCCCCGGCGCACAGATCTGGGAATAAACCCATTCTGCTGCCAGTTCGCGTAGACATCTGCCAGTAGGTGCCCGAACAAGTCTGACATACTTTTGTACAACTCATAGGGTAAACCATCCAGTCCTGGCGCCTTACCCGTGCTGCAGTCAGCCACCGCTTCAATTACTTCCTCAGGTGTGATCGGCCCTTCAGAGCTCTCCGCGTCCCGCCCCGACAGACGCAGCAGCCCGGCGAGGAAGTCCGTTAGGTCCCTCCTGCTATCCAGCACGCCACCCCCATCGAAAAGCTGGGCGAAGTGCTCCTGAAAGGTCTTACACATCTCTTCGGGTTCGTCTATCAACTTACCTTGTTGGTTCGTCAAAGATCCTATTGTAGCATCATTGCCACGTTGGGCTTCCACCACTCGGGCCCATCCTGCGGCCTTGGTTCCCTCGCAACCCATAGCACGAATTCTAGCTCTGACAATGCAACCCATGTGTTTGGCTTCGAGGTGCTGGTTTAACGCCAGTCTCTTGTCCTTCACCTGAATAGCAGAGCCAGTTCTCATTGCTTCCTCTAATTCCTTAACTAAAACTGTTTCCCGCCTACGCTCTCTAGCCACTAAACTTATGCTGTATCTAGCAGACTCATATTTAATGGCTCGTTTGAGGGCATACCACCATTTATTATTAATAATGGCGCCAGTTAATGCCCTCTGAATCAACAAACTAATCCAATCTCTGTACTCCTTAATCGCCAAAAGGGACGTATTAAGTTTCCAGTAGCAGGAGCCTCTAGTATATCGCTTATCTATGTCGAGCCTACAAGTGATCATTTTATGATCACTGTAGCTGACTGGGTAAAACTGTGGACACTTAGCTATATTTCTATCTACTTTTCTAATTAACACTCTATCTATGTATGACCTGGAAGATCGGTCGCTACTTGACCAAGTCCACATTGGAGCGTTCGGAAATTCCAACCTATAAGGGTCTGCCAGCTCAAAGCGGCTTAGCAGATCCAGGAAGCAAGAATTACCTTTTCTAGTGATATTTGAGCCAACATAATCTACACGTGCCTCGCAAATTGTGTTGAAGTCTCCTAGCACAACTAAAGAATGTGATGTACTGAGAAACTTCTCTAGATCCCGAAAAAAGTCATTTTGCCCTGATAGTTGGGGTGCATAAATTGCAACCAGTCTAAAAACTTTACCATGGCTGAGCGTCAAGTCCATGACGACCAGCCTATCTTCTGGATCTGAAAAAATTAACTTTTTCTCAGAAACCCGGATTCTTTTTAATAGGACCAACACCCCACTCCCCCTAGAAGGACAGCCTGGAGAGAAGAAACTCTCGTAGCCATTCAACAGGGGGAGCAGATCTCTTGGCCCTCTCAACCTGGTCTCTGTAGCAACAACAACATCCAAATCGCGCAACCTGATGTCATTGAGGAAGCGACCTTGCTTCCAACCTGTCACCAGGCTACGCACATTTAAACAACCTACATGAATAGATTCCATTACCTACCTCGTATCAGTGGTTCGGCGGTTCTTCTTTTTCTTTCTCCTTTTCTTGGGGTCTTCCCGTATTTAGACGTAGGCCCTCATAAATGTATGGAGAAAAATCCCTCCTGAGGGGGCCTACGTCATGAAAGAATTCGGACTTAATCCGTCCGTAATCCTTCCGGCCTATCTTGTATATGAGAAAGTCTTTTGACGTAGTTTTCTCTACTCGTTTGGCAGACGCAATAGCTGCCAAACAGTTTACTAGTCTATTATTCGAGGCCTTGACAGCCATATATGTGTTTTCCTTTTCATTTTCGTATTTTTTTTAAAGATTTAGTTTGGTGGGGGCGGTCTGTGTCTTTTTCCTTTTTTTTTTAAGTACAGACGACCACCCCTCTTCTCTATCTTTCTCGTTGCTCTCCTCTGTCGACCCTGGTGTTGCTTCTGGTTCGACCTTGGTGTGGTCTCAGGTTCCCGTGTTGTTACAGTTTCCTCTTCTTTTCATTCCTCTATCGCTTCTTCTTGGCTTTTGGTTTTGCATTCTGCTCTGATGTAGCCCTTTAGACCGCAGTTGAAGCACCTCGGCTTCCTTCCCTCGACAGAAACTATTAATTTTTCCCTTCCACCTAAATTAATAGTTTCGCCGATTTCTTCTAGGGTTGCTGCTTCTGCTTGTATTGTCATGGTCAGGCATTGACCCTTCCAACGCTCTTCTTTTTCCACTGAGGCCTGGAGTATTGATATTTTTTCCACCAGGCCCTTTGTGATTCCAGCAACCAAACGCGCTGCATCCACTTCCGGTGGGATATTATTTACAGTAATTTTTGATGTTCTCCTTCCCATATATAAGGGAAGAAGAACCACCTCCTCTGTTCTTAGTGTCTCCGAAGAGTATCTTTTTGCTGCCTCTTCCGACCTGAACCTTACCTCTATTGTCCCAAATCTCTTCGCTCGGTTTATATAAGTAATCTCAGGCCATATTTTCTTCAGACATTTCTCGATTGTTTTTTCTTCCATTTTTACAATCCTTTTTTTTTCTATGCAGTACGTTTTGTATATTATTCTCTTTTTTTCCACTGATTCAGTGTCCTCTTCTGGGGTGGAGACCCGAATCTCCGACCCCTCCTTTGTTATTGATGTCATATATTTTTCCAGATTACTGCTATCCGTGTTTATCACAAATTTCTTTCTACCTGCCACTTCCGCAAACTTTTTCGGTGATACCACCGTTGAGACTGCCGGTGAGATTTCGTCACCGAAAATACTTGTGAACGCGTCACCCACAGGTGGGAATTCACTTGGTGAAAGGTTTTCCATTTTTCAAAGTTGGCTTACAAGCCGCAATAAAAATAGCAATGGTTCTCCCGTAGGGGGGAATTTCAACGAGTTGCTTTTCAAAAAGCAAATAACAGTTTTTTTGTTTTTTTTTCAACAATAAGCACAATTCACGAAAACAGTTTACAGGTTTTGCAAGTCAACACTTACTAATAGCAGGGAAATAAGAAAAACACGTCCAACATCAACGAAGGCACCAGTAGAAAGAAATTATATTATGAGAGCAAGCTTATATAGATAAAATGGACTAGACCTAAAAAAAAAAAAAATTTAATTTTTAATATACCCGTTAGAATAGTCAAGCAGGTTTAGTAACTAAATAGAACTACCAGGTTTCAAATCCAACGTAAGCTATGATAATAAATAAATACTAACCACTGTATCCATATTTTTACTATTATTTTTATATCTATATTTTTGCCTTTTTATTTTTATTTTTATTTCTATCATTACTATTATTATCACCATTACTACCATTATTACCACTACTAATACTATTATTTTTGTTCTTATTTTTATTTTTATATAGTTTTAGGAAGGTGGAGGAAAATTTATGATTGCAAAAAGGGATTACCTCAATAAACTTATTCAAGGTTTTCAGCCCAAAAGACCTAAGAATGGAAAGGGATTCCCTAATACATAATAAACACTTGCTAATATTAGCCTTAAATTGGGGGGTTCTAGATAAGATTGACCATTCAAGAGAGTACTTCTTATTCCTCCTCTTGAGGTCATGCAGGTAAGAGGTGAGTGTAGTGGAATTATAATATTTCTCATTTGAGAAAGAACTCATGTGCGCTCTATACCTGGCTTTAAAATTCACTGAACTTCCAATATAAAACTTATTTTGTTTGTCCTCGTCTCTGACTATGCATTTATACACAACATTTGTGGACAAACAAAGTCCGCCGAGAGGACATAAAAAAAGGGTCCTTACAATTACATAATTTTTTACGGCCACCCTTAAGGTTATTTCCAACGTCATTAATTGCCCTCACAAATTTATTCTTATCAGCCATTCTACTTATCTCATTTCCAGATTTAGGCACAATCCGAGGGAATGAAGAGCCCGTCCCACTATCGTCGTGTACTTCCTATATGTGGTCATTGGTGGGTTGTGGCTTTTTGAGTTGATGACCTAATGGTTTTATTCTGCAATTAATTTTGTACTTTTGTCTCAACTAGTTTGAGCACTTCTTATTACAGCCCTGTATAAATTCTATTGGTTTTCTAATACAAAACTGTTAATATTGAATAATTATATATATATATATATATATATATATATACACATGCAACAGGCTGCTTTCAGTTTCCGTCTACCAAATCCACTCACAAGGCTTTGGCCTGAGGCTATAGTAGAAGACACTTACCCAATGTGCCATGCAGTGGTACTGAACCAGGAACCATGTGGTTGGGAAGCAAGCTTCTTACCACAGCCACACTACATTGTAATTCTAATTAGATTAATTTCAATTTATGGTGAAATATATAGAGAAGGATATATAAGAAGCTAGGACAAGGATGTTAGGTTAAATTATACATTATTTAAGGTGACTGGAGAATACTGATCTACAATAAAAAGTGAATAATTTAAAAAGCAATGACTAAAAATTGTAATTGCATCTCTCTTAAGGAGAAAATTCCAATCCTCCTGTAATATTTCCAGAGATTCCCTACTGCACAGATAGCATGCAATGCAGCCTTCCTTGATAAAGTCTTCCAGTCTTAATAAGAGACTACATAAATCTCATAGGAAATTTTCTTAGCCAGGAGATGATGGATATAATTTGCTTATGTGGAAGATTTGCATTTAGTACTAGAAAATGAGCTAAGTATTGTCTCTTGGAATTAATAGAGAATTCTAATGTATATTTTAGTTAAATTCTGGTGCTTGATATAAACAGTGCATTTGTAGACTATGTTACATTGCAAGCAATAACCACCCATAGAACAAACTGTTGTGTATTCTAAAATTATAGTTATTCATATCACATGTTAAATTGCTGTTAGCAATGATATATTTATTATTAATATATCAATACTTCACACTATTATCACTAATATTGTAAATACTATAAATGTAATTATTACTATTAATATAAAATAATTATTGCAATAATTGTAATAATATAACATTGATGGTATTGTAATTAACACCAATGGCTTGTAAGGTCTCTATGAACTAGATATGAAGATGCAGTATGTAAAGTGAGAATCAATAATGATTTCAGTGATGAAGTTTGTGTGAAAGTAGTTCATCAAAGCTCAGTTATCAGCCCACTTCTATTCATAATAATCCTACAGGCAACTAAAGAGGAGTTTAAGGCATTCCCATGGGAACTCAACAAGCTTTGATCTAGATCCCATAGCAAAATTTATAGTGGAATTAGTGAGGAAATTTCAGATATGGAAGGTAAAACTAAAATTGAGAGGCCTCAAGTTAAACTTAACAGATGTTAAAGTTTTAATAAGTAGGAAAAAGATAGGACTCTGGTATCTTCTAGCTTGATATACAGAAAAGGAGTAGATATAAACTCCATATGTTGTATTCAATGTAAGCCCTGGACACACAAGAGGTATAGAGGAATCACAAGCAGATTAAAAGGAAAAGTAACCTTTGCATTTAACATATGCACTAGAGCAAGATGTACTATGAATGCACTGAAAGGGATTCTTTTAAATGCTCATATGATGCATGAGGTGTTCTGGATTGGAAGACAGCATATGAGAGAGAATCAAGATGTTGTGGTAGAGAAGTGAGTAGGGATAAATAACAGTTTACTTGAATTTAGTTATTCTGAAAAGAGGCATGGAAGTGCTACGATGAAAGGCTACTAAACACGGAGAAGGTTTGGGAGAAAGAGAGCCTTCCAAATGTTTACCCAACAAAGAGACCAGAAGTAAGATAGAGAAAGGAATTAATGTCATGAGAACAGGGAAAGCCTCTGGTGTATCAGGAATCACTACCAAGATGCTTGAAATATCTGGCAAAGTGGGATAAGACTTTGTCACCCATAATCTGGTTGCACAAGAGTTGCACAGCAGCATTATGGTAAACAGTTACAAGGATAAAGGAGATGTTTTAGAGAGGAGTAAACATAGATGTATCAAATTGCTGGACAAGGTTATAAAAGTTACAGAAAGATTATAACTCAACTAATTAGGAAGAGATTATGACTAGATGAGATGCAGTTTGGTTTTATTCCAGACAGAAGTAGATGTGGGAGAAGTATTTACCTAAAAGTAAACCACTGTACTTGACTTCTGTTGACTTGGTCCACCACACCCTGACTTGGTAGTCACTGTGGAAGCTAGAAGTAGACAAATGGCTGGCAAAAGCCATCCAAAACATGTACAAGAGTGCTGTCAGTAAGGTGAGACATAGCAATGAGTACTGTGAGAAATTTAGTGAGTAGGTAGAAGTTCACTAGAATTTGATTCTCAGTTACTTCTTATTTATCATTGTAGTGATAAATAAGGTTGTTGAGCCTTACAAAGAAGATGACAAAAGACAGAGATGATTGATAATTCACTGTGCTCAACAAATTACATCCATCTCAGCAAAAGTGAGCTCCTATAAAAATATCATTATGTCTATGTCCTCATTTATTTCTCATCTTTTCAATTTTATTATAATGTTGCTCTCACCTTTATGTAATGCCATCTATCACCTTCTTAACTACTATTTTCTTTTACCTTTCCCTAAATTGAGATTCATCACAGATTACACCTCCAACCATGTTCACTAGTCCCTGCATTCACCTCTATCATTATCCCGACTGTCTGTCACTCTTCTTTCACAATTTTGTGAACCACCTACATAGCCATTCTTGATTCTCTATCCCTACTCCCTTTTTATACACCTTCTTGTACCTTTAATGGAAAACATACCTCATTTTCACTAAATTTTCTCCCTTTCCTGCAGGGTTAATCATGTATTTCATCTACAGTATGACACATGATTTGCCCCTCTATCATATGTTAGCATCTCATCCTTTAGTCTTGTTAAGGACATGACATGACACACTATTGCTGGGATCATGAAAAAATGTAACCAAAACAGATCAGGAAGTGGAAAAAGCATCATGCCACAAAAAGTAAAGTAGATATGAGTGAGATGTAGTCCATCAATGTATAATTATGGCACACACACACACATACACACAATGTGCTTCTTTCAGTTTCTGCTTGCCAAATCCATTCACAAAGCTTTGGTCAACCCGGGGGACTGAAACTGCAACCATGTGGTTGAAAAACAAACTTCTTATCTCACACTCACACACATATATGTATGTGGCATGGGTGTGTGGTTAGAAGTTTGCTTACTAACCACATGGCTTCAGGTTCAAAGGTTCAATCCCATAATGTGACACCTTAGGCAGGTGCCTTCAACTATAGCCCAGATCCAACTGATCATCATCATTGTTTAATGTCCATTTCTCATGCTAGCATAGGTTGGATGGTTTGACAGGAGCTGGTTATCCAGAGAGCTGCACCAAGTTCTAATCATCTGTTTTGGCATGGTATCTACAGCTGAATACCCTTCCTAATGCCAACCACTTTATAGAGTATACTGGATGCCTTTTACATGGTACCAGCATGGGTACTTTTTATGTGGCACTCGCATGGGTTCTTTTTACATAAATGTGTGTGTGTGTGCTTGCATATATGTGTGTTACTATGTCCTTGCCTTGATTTTGTGTGATAGTTGTAAACAATCACTATGTCAGCAGTCCATTTCCAATCTTCTGAGAAAATATCTGATCATGGAAAAATTTTTCATCTTCCTTGGAAATGAGTGGGGGGCAGGAAGAGAATACAACTGAAGAAATACCTGCCACTGCAAGTTCTGCCCAATCCACATCGGCAGGGAATAGTGGAAATTAAAACAATGATGAGGATATACATATATATCATACTAGAGAAAAGCAGGGATCAGCAAAAACCTATTTTCCTTGTTTTTTTTTATGACTTAAAAAAAGGCTTTTGATAGCATTCGAAGATCTGCTATGTGGAAAGTTCTACATCATTTTGGATGTCCTGATCACTTATCTCTTTCTGGTTCAATGTATGACTATGTCTGAACATGTATTCCACGAAAACATGTCAGAAGAATTTCCAGTCATACGAGGACTAAAACAAGGATGCGTTTTGGTACCTACGTTATTCTCGTATCTGACTGCAATGCTTCATGAACTTCCTCCAGACAATCCAGGAGTTGAAATTAGACACCAATATGACAGAGGACTTTTCAGTCTTAGGAGACTTTGATCTAAACATCTAACACACATCTCAAAACTTCAATATGCTGATGACAATGCTGTTCCCTGTCATTCAAAAGAAGAATTCCAACAGTCTGAATAACTTTGCTATGGCTGACTATCTCTTTGGCCTTACAGTAAACATCAAGAAAACAAGGTCCTTACTAGATTTTGATGTTATCATCTTTGATATAGAGCATTTTCCATATCTAGGCAGCCTTTTATCAAAGAAGTGCATCTCAGAAAAGGACGTGGAACACAGAATTGGAGCTGTACATGGGGTATTTGGAAAGTTAATCAAACATGTATTCAACAACAAAAATCTTAACTTAACAATGAAAGTTATGGTCTATAGTGCTGTTGCAATTTTAACCTTGCTATATGGCTGTGAAACCTGGACTCTATATCATTGTGATATCTAAAAATTAGAATGCTTTCACCAACAAAGGCTTCTTTCAATCTTGAGCATCAAATGGGAACACTATGTGATCAACAACAAAATCCTGGAAAGAGCCAACAGTCAAAGTGTTGAATCGCTGATCATGAAACACTATTTTTGATGTTCAGGACAGGTAACAAGAATGGGAGAGTCAAGGTTCCCATGCTAAGTCTTATTCAGTGGGCTCACTTCAGGAAAAAGACCATGGGGTTGGCCGTTTTGAAAATACAAGGACCAACTCAAAGCAACACTGAAAACCACTGGAACTGAACTTCAATTGTTTGAAATACAAGCCTGAGACCATACCAAGTGGTGGTGTTCCATGACCATCAGAACAAAAAACTTTGAAGTCACCAGAGGAGAAAAGGAAGAAATCAAATAATAGGAGAGAAAGGCTTGACGAAATCAACCTTGTTCTCCACTAACATTATCATGCAGACAATGCCATTGACTCTTCTATGCAAGTATTAATCTACATATACATACTTTATTTATTGTAGTTAGCATACCATTTTTGTTAGAAAGTTGCCCTTAAATTCCAGATCACTCCAGACAATTCCAGTTCTTTATGTTCTACCACTTCTTTAAATATATTTTCTCTTCAGCCATTTAATTTTGTGTTTTGGACACTTCCACCAACTTATTGTGTATATGTCTGTTTGTCTCTTGCTCAGTGCCCAGCCTTCTCCCTTATCTCCAGCCTTACTCACGTGGCTTTCACTATTTCAGGTGACTCTGGCCAACCCTCTCCTACAGCTTATTTCCTCCCACATCTCACAACACCCCCACAATATACACCACCTCCAACACAATACACCACCTTCCACACAACTCATACCATAGCATATTCACCTTTCCCCTCCTCTTCACATTTCTTTCATTTTCTCATCTATAAGTTTGCAGTCCAGGGATAAGCTTTTTGGTTTTCTCTCTCTCTCTCTCCAAAGACAAAAATATCCAAAATGTTAGATCTCCCATTTCCCTTACAACATAAGGTATACATGGTCTGATCAAATCGTAATGGGATTGTTGCTATGGTAACAGAGCTAAAGTACGTAGAGTGAAGCCACTTGGTACTGATTAACCTTGAACTCTGTCATGCATGAACACTAAGTTATAATGTTCTTGCTCACTTCTATTGTTTATAGCAGTGCTTGAAAGTAAAATGTGTAGAGTGTGGTCCTCTCAAAAGAAGATTGGGTTTCAGCTGCATAGGATCTCCTTGATCATGTTGAGGAAGAAACAACCTTTTTGAAAATGACTATAACAAGTGATGTATCAAGAGTCTATGGCTACGACTTTGAAACCAGGGCAAACATCAAATCTTACTTGAAAGAAACAAGTTATCAAGACATTGAGGAAATCCAAGGGAATGCAATGAGGCAACTGCTCACTATCCTCAAAAATGAGTTCCAGGAATGCTTTCATCAATGGAAATGATGCTGGATAAAGTGTGCAGCTTCAGAAGGTGACTACTTCAAAGTAAATTAAATGCTGAATTGGTATATGTTATAGTTTTCTTTTTATAGCACCAGTCCTGATGCTCTTTGAGCAGACCTTTAGTCCACTGTTCTATAATTTCTATTACTTTTTGCTAACACAGAATAAAATGAGTGTCCTTAGATTCTACTTATTAACTATAATATTATTTTAATGTCTAAGCAAAGTTGAAAGGCAAACAGATACATTCTACCTCAGAATATAAAGGAATATAATTAAATATTACAAGGAATTTAGTCATGCTGTCTTCTCATTTTTCAAAATTCTCCTTCATGGTTTCATAAATTATATATACAAGTGGATTAGATATAGTGTGTAAAGCAACATATTCATAGTTACCCTTATTTGCATCCTTTGGTCAATCTGAATTAATACTACATTGCATGTTTCCTCAGATATACAAAATTTTAATATTTTCCATTAAGTTATAATACTTCTTTAGTTGATGTCACTCAATCTTAAATCCCTGCAACTTAAGTCTACTCAATAGAAACAAATTTTTGTCTTTGATTCTCAGACATCTACTTAATGCTTTTCCTTCCAAATTTGTTTCTTTGTTTATCTTACTTCAGTGAATCCTTCATTGGTTAGTTTGGTACATACTATTATCATCATCATCATCATCATTATCATCATTAAGGTTGTGAGCTGGCAGAATTATTAGCATGTTGAACAAAGTGCTCAATGGATTTCTTCCAGTTTTACATTCTGAATTTGAATTCTGCCAAGGTTGACTTCACCTTTTACCCTTTTGTGGGTTGATGAAATAAGTACCAGTTGTGCACTGAGGTTGATGTAGTTTACTAGCTTCCTCCCCAAAATTTCAGGCATCAGCATGTTAAATAAGAAAATGTGAAAGAGAACAAGAGACCAACTGTTTGGGAAGTAATTTTAGTAACTCAGACACATACTACCACAGATGTTGTATATAATTAAATGGATCGTAAGGGAATCTCTGACTATGGTATATCTGACTTAATAGATGGTCTGACACTGAGTAATATTATAGGCAGATATTGTAGTCATTTATCTGTGTTGTCATATGCTTTAAATGATTACAAAAAGTTGGCAGAGGAAATGCTCTATCATTCCATTTGCATAGGGTGATAAGCCATAGTATGAATCCTTGTAGCACCCAGCAACTGGATTAATTAATAAACAAAATAGATTCAAATTACTGGTCTCTGTCAGTTGTTATTGTTATTTGAATTCCAAAAATGTGAAATACAGTGGAAAAGCAACACTTTCCCTTATGCAGTAGACAAAATATCTCTAAATAAAATGACTCCAGATCAACTAAAAAAAATTACCAATACAGATTGTCAACAGAGATGTGATCTCTCATGGATGTTGAAATTTCCTGTACACTTGGTGGTGAATGAGACAGAAACAACAGTTTCATAAAAGATTATTCTAGGAAACTATTTTCTAGCAGTTCCTTCATTCTTTGTTGTAGTTGTTTTCTATTCTTTAAGGTTTCAGTGTGGATCCAAACACTCTTGCTGAGAACTGGATGTGTTATTTAATATTTCTGCTTCCCTGATACAAAATAGTACTTGCAGGAGTTGTAGTTAAGCCATTTACTTCATTGCTTAGGGCAGATGAAGGCCTTTCTCAGAACACTTATGAACAAATTGACCTAATGACCTTTTTGTTGGCTGAAAAGTGAGCTGTTTGTACCAAATTACAGCATTTCAAGTCCAAGATGGAAAGTGGAAAAAAGATATTGCTACTTGCAAAGCTAGGGCAGAAATGTCAGAAGACAGAGAAGACATGAGAAAAAATATTCTTTTAAAATTTTGTGTATCTATGTATGTTGTAACAACAGTGAACAACTGAAGAATATGCAGTTGATATATTCAAGAAATAAATATACAACAAAATATTATTTTACTGACCCTGAAAATTTACTGGAAATACCAGTTAAATGCTGTTATTTATAAAGGAGATAAAGGAAAACAAACACAACATTATATCTGTGTTAGTATTGGTTTGCAGGAATTACTTCTGCATTTGTGGGTTTGCTCAGCTGCTAGTTTGATTGTGGAGATGTTGGATCACTAATTTGATGGTAGCATATAGGTAACCATTTAAGTTGTTGGGAGTCATCAATGTTTAGTGTGACAATTTGTCATAAATTCTTTGTTGGTAGTTTACAAAATTAAGTAGGCTGTGTGTGAAAATAAGAATGACTACACTTAATATATATTTGAGTGTATATATACTCTACTGACTTGCATCATTTATATTTACAGGTGTACATATAGATAATTAAATAGAATGTTCATGAAACAACAAACATAATTGTAATACAAGAAAATAGTTCATAGTTACTGAAGATCAAAGAAGTAATCAATGTGGATGATTCAACACTGTAACTGAAGATTGGTACTTTTTGTTGACTATGATATAAACATGTTAAATACGAAAAAGTGAGAGAGCAAGAGACTAACTAAGCAGAGTGATGTAGTTTAACAAGGAATGATGAGCAGCTCTAGTCAGAGGTTGAATTTTCCCATTTTTTATAAACATAAACCAAATTTTCTAGAAACTAGTAACAAGCCTTTGAAGTTTGCCACATCATCCATAACAAGCCAGCCAATGCCTCTTGGTTAAGCCATGTTTGTGTAGGCATTAATGCTTTTCTATGGTAATACAGCTTGTCATGGCCCTGAGCAGCGAAAATTTGAGAGTGATAGTTCAAAACTCAGCAGGAGCCTCACTGCATTATTATTATTATTATTATTAAGGTGGTGAGCTGGGGTCGATGTAATACCCTCCCTGAAATTTCAGGCCTTGTGCATTTAGGAGAAAGGATTATTATTATTATTAGTAGTAGTTATAGTAGTGGTGGTAGTGGTGGTGGTGGTGGTAGTAGTAGTAGTAGTAGTAGTAGTAGTAGTAGTAGTAGTAGTAGTAGTAGTAGTAGTAGTAGTAGTAGTAGTAGTAGTAGTAGTAGTAGTAGTAGTAGTATTGTTTCTCAAATGCCACTGAGGTCAATTTTCATCCTATTGGGTTTAACAAAATAAGTACCAGTCAAATAGCAGGTATCAATGTAATTGATGACTTCCTTTCCTTAAAATTTTAGGCCCCTTGAGCTTAAAGTAAGAAAGAATTATTACTATTATTATTATTATTATTATTATTATTATTTTGCTTTGAGGAGAATAATTTACAGTTTAGCCCCAAACAGCAACAACTTTTTTTCTATCATATATCATGCAATTAAACTTCTGTACAAAATAACAGAAATAGATTTGCTCTAAGCTTATATAAGTTAGCAGCTAAAAATGTCTAGGAATTGACAGCATCATACACTACACTTCCAGCATATTGAACATACCCAAATTCACTATTTTTGCATAACCTATTAAACCACTTATTCTAAAAATCTTTTACTTTCACATACCATTCACCACTGTGTGTATTTATAATCTTTCATAAATTTAGAATTGCCACTGATCAAGTGACAAATTAAGTAATTATAACATAAAACAATCAAATGTTTTCACTTTATTGATGCTATTTTCCATTCTTGATACATTTATTAACTTGGAGTGGAAGAGTAGATCAAATTGTTAAATACTGAACAATTTAATCGCTGACATAAACTGAAGTTTATTTTAACTTCAGAGGAAGAAAATTCCAGATGAAAACTCAACATGGACTCAGAAGTACTGGAAAGTATATCGTATAATCAGTAATATAGACTATATATTTTTGAATCTCTTCTTTCTATTCCAGCTCCTTATTGTTAATGCTAAACTTATTGAGTGGCTATTCAAAAATTTATGAAAGGCAAACAATTTGCATACTTGAATTTATAGGTGTAATGAACCAATCATAAAATTCTAATAAAGTTTCAAGAATGTAAGGATAATAACACTTCTAAGACAATCCTGATAAATGTTAAACTGTACTACAGAATATGCCTATATTTTTATATACGAGGTGATATCAAAAAGTTCCCAGACTAGCTCTGTAACCCACCAACAGATGACAGTACATGGTTGTTGCATGCACAGTGAGCTAGCATTGACCTTCAAGAAGCAGTGAGCCGAGTGACATCACTGCGTTTACTTCACAAGTTGTGAAATTTGTGTTTTTGTGATACTGTAGTCTGTGATTTTTATCATGGATAGGAAGTTGGAACAAAGAACCAAGGTGAAATTTTGCATTAAACTTGGGAAGTCTGCTATAGAGACATTGGACATGCTTTGGCAAGCTTACAACGATAAGGCAAAAGGTTGTATGGAATTTGTGTTTTTGTGATACTGTAGTCTGTGATTTTTGTCATGGATAGGAAGTTGGAACAAAGAACCAAGGTTGCATGGAATGTTTTGAATGGCATGGGTGCTTCAAATGTAGAAGAACATTCTTGGAAGACAATGAGTGATCTGGAAGACCTACCACGAGTGTCACTGCCAGAAATGTGGAGAAAATTCATCAGCTTGTGCATGAGGATTGTCAGCAGACAATCAGTGGTGTCTTGAAGCATTTGAAGACATTTGGCAAAAGCAACTGGATCAGTGGCACATGAAGAATTGGATTCTTCATGATGACAATGCACCCTGTCATTGAACTCTCCTTACCTGTGAGTTTCTCACCTAAAACAACATGGTATTGCTTCTGCACCCACCCTATTTGCCAGACATAGCACCTGTGGATTTCCATCTCTCTCCCAAGATGAAAGTGCAGCTCAAAAGTCGCCATTTTAATACTATAGTTGAGATCAAGAGCGAATTGCAGAAAGTCCCTGACTTGCTTATGGAAAACAACTTCCAGGCTGGATTTTAAAAGTGGTGGAAATGCTGGAACTGGTGTTTGCTGCACAAAGTGACTACAAAGGATGATAAAACTTAGGTAAATAAGTTATTTTTTTATTAAACATAACTAGTCCAAGAAGTTGTTGATACCATAATAAAACTTTATAGACAGAGAAAAGTGGGATCAATTGGATTAATATCAATCCTGTGTTGAAATTTCATCAATGACAATAATTCTTCAAATGTCCATGGGGATATTGCTACTATTACTGTTAATGAAGATATTACATATAAAAGTTTTTAAATTACTCTAAAAATACAGTGCTGGTTAAAACTCTGATATATTCTGTAGTACAGAACAGCATTGAGACAAAACACTTCACATACTAATAAGTTAATCTTGATAGCTACAAAGACCTTAACTTCTACACTAAACTTGTTGCCTATAATATACTTTTATTCTTATGCAATCTGACACCCACTCTAACTCCTTCGACCACTGCTTTATTTCTGAATGTTTATCAAGGTCTTTGTTGCATATTGATCTCTGATTTATGTATAGTGATATCAATATGGCTACAATGCAGAATGATCCTATTGTGTATAAAGCTTTTCTGTACTTTCTGAACAGATATTAAATATGATTAAGAGTTAATGTCAAGGAATGGTTACGTGTTAAATAAAAAAAAATCTTTCACTGTGTTTAAATCTTTCATTCTGAGTTTAAATCTTGCTGAGGCTGACTTTGTACTTGAATTTTCTAAACTGGTATTTATTTTAACAAAAGTTTATTGAGTGATGGATTGTTTTGACTGGAGTGATAGTTTCAAGCTGTCCTCTGTTTTCACAAGACCACCTAGCCCTTTAGCAGTAGCTGAAACACTCAAGCCTTAAGACTTTGTTAAAGAGAGCACTGCATGTAGCCAGGCCAGATCTTTGGTTTGAGAGTGACTTCCTCACACCAGTCTTGAACACTACGAAAATGAATATAGTCTTTTATCCTCTGACTAAATCATAAAAAACAACTGTCTTAGAAATTTCTTATTTTTGGCCAATGTAAGGATTCACTATTAAAAGTTATAAAAACCTACATTCAATGATTTGAAGATGTCGTCGATAGATGAAATTCCTACAATTTTAACTGTAAACTATTTTAACCAACACAGAGAATTAAGTATGTATTATTAAAACAATAAATATTACACAAACCAAAACACATTCATCATATACTAAGTTAAAACACAATCAGTCATCCACATATTCATTTATAGTCAGAGTGAAATCTAATGCAACATTAACTGCTGTGCATATAGTGTATGAGGATTTCAAAATGGAGACATTTTCAGCTGTTACCTTAAATGTCTATAGATTGTTTCAACACATTACTCATCTAATTCCAGATGCTACAGTGATTATATACATGATATTAAAATATTGAGAATGGGAGAGTGGCAAAAACAGTGGACAATTAGATAAAACAACACTATTTAGCTATATTCTTCTATGTTCCGAGTTGAAGCTCTCTGAGACACAAACAATCATGACCATCTGTCCTCAAAATAAGCATCAAGTACATTAGAACTTCAAACCTACCTGAATACAATGTGTGACTTTATGTAAATTTATAGAAATGATTGAAAAGCAAGATTGAAAAGTCTAAATCAAAGAACATTTACAGTATAGAACTAAGGTGACTAAACCTGTACTAGTCGCTTAATTTTGTCTTTCTCACCAATAATTCTTCATTAAAACTCATTATAGTTCTCGCAATATCACTCTATATTCAAATGCTTGCAACACTGCTGTTACTGTTATGTCTGCACAAATATCTACAAGAAAATTATTCACCACTTCTTGATATCTTTAAAATAAAATTTTCTTATGTATCTTTATTTTATTCTATTTCATATGAGTAATACTTTTTACTTTAGCTATTCCAAAAGATCAATAAATTAGCTTTGATCCTGTCATCAAACCATGGGCTATAAGCTAACTCTTTTAACATCATGTTATATCAAAAGCAATAAAACCAAAAAAAAAAAAGTCATTGAGACATCAAAAGAAACAGAATCAAGAATAATAATTGGGCAGATCTGAAGCAAAAGGGATGAACTGAGATACAGAAATAAAGATTAATGGTATTATAAATTGTCTGCCAAAAGATGATCATTGATGTAGAAAGAACAGATGTTGGAGATTAAATGGTAAAAGATGAACAGTTTATAACATTTACAGATAAACATTTTCTTAAATTGAGTTGGTGTCCTAGTTACAATCTAAGGAATTAAATTAGACTTTGGTAATGGAAGTGATAATACATACTCTTATATTTGCTTTATAATTATTCTTCAAAAAACACAGAAACCTCAAGTTATCCTCATCATGGCAGTTTCTGAAGTTATCATTATCCTTACTACAACCCTAGTTTCATAATATACCTACAGTTAGGATTCACATTTATCTCAGTAAATAAGCTAACTATAGATACTTTCAAGTTTGTAATGTATTTACAGAAACTAATAAGAAGTTTAAAATTAACAAGCATCACTCACAGAATGCTTCATATTTTGTTTGGTTTATGGTGGCTTGACAATGATGACACTCACATACTAGTTGTAGATATGCAGAAGTACCATCATAGTATAATACCATCTGTTAGTTGTCAGTTTAGTTATTCATCTGACAATATACCCCTATGGCACCACAGTGACAACTAAGTAGCGAAGACTTAAACACACAATTAGACATAAATACAGGTTGTTGATACATGCCACAAAATAATCTTATAAAAAATAAAAATATTAGCAAATAGTAAGTACAACAGGGACCTGCTACAATAAGGAAAATGGCTATGCACAATATGCTATACTATTTCAGCATTTTTTTCCTTGCCATTTTTAGATTTTTGTGGGAGTCAATGAAATGCTAAGTGCTTTTGTGAATTTGCCCATTCATGATGTGGTCTAAGTGCAAAATGTTGAAGATTTTATGGCAGCATCTCATTTCCAATGGCTGTATTTTCTGCTGTACCTTGCTAATGAGCTTCAAAATGTCATAACAATATCATCAAAAATAGGCATAAGAAAGTGCCATGTACATACAAACCTTTAATGTTTACATACCAGTTCCAGGAATGCATCTAATATGTAAATTGGTATATCCAATAACTTTGTGGTGGCTATATAAGCAATGTGCTTGAAGACAGAAGTGGGTTAGATGGGTGCTGATGAAGGGGCAACAAATCCTGAAATATGGCATGTACACTCATTACCCACTTTGTGCCCAATCTCATTGCTTGTTTACATTTGACATCTCGATACAAAATGTTGTAGCAAAAATCAGTGCTGGCTATAGTTTCTATAGAATATCTCTAGAAACAACCTTAAAAATAAAGACATGCTTATTATACAGAGTAACTGAAACGTCAAGACAGAAAGGAAGGACAAGGTAACCAAGGGGGAATTTATCAGTCTTTCATATAATGACACAAATAAGAGGAGATTGTGCTTTTGTAACAGTTGTAACAACACAGTCTATCAAACATCCTTGGTAAGCACAAAGGATCCTGTATATAGACCTAGCATGCTCCCATCAGATCATACTATCGGACCAACTTTATCTTAGAACAAGGGTGGTACAAAATTCAAGTAAACAAACAAAAGTCAAAAACATTTTCAATAGCAGATATAGGTGATGATCATGATGTTGTGCGGATGAATAAGGTGCACTGAAGTGAAACAACAAGCCAAAAAACAGCTGACTGGGATTCAACCTCACAAATCTTAAAGACCTTATCTCTAAAGGAATTCAGGCAACACTTGATGGAAAATTTGCAGCACTACTCCCCCTTGAAGAAGACCTGAAGACTACAGCCCACATGCTCAATGCTGTGATGATAGAGACAGCATGATGTTTGAGGGAAAGCCACATGAATTAAAACAGGGAATTACAAACAAAATATTGGACATGAGTGACAAAAGGAAATATGGGAAATAAAACAATGATGGACAACTGAACAACATGAAGATATTGAAGACAGCCTTTCTAGCAACAACACAAAAATGGCTTTGCAATTGGTAAAAGAGCTCACCAAAGTAAGACACCAAGAAGTGTACACCAACAAACATGAAAAAAAAACATAATAAAAAAATAATGAAAAGGTGGGCAGAGTATTGCTTGGAACTGTACAACTTCCAGAGTAGTGAAGATCTGAGTGTGCTGAATGTACAAGAATCATCACAATAGGTGGAGAAATGAAAGAAGATAAAACTGTGATAGGAGAAAGTATGGTTACAGCATCCAGGTGGTTCATTGACGAAATTATCATTACTAGTGTGAGATCAATACCAAACTCACAAAGGAAAACTTAAGCCATTAAAGATTAATCAGGTATTTATCATTACTGGTTTAACTTTGCAACTACAATGACAGGATGTTTCAATCAACAAGCATTCATATGTTTTATGTGAGAAGATTGGAACAGGTAGTTGACTACTAGCAATTTAGTGACAGGACAACTGAAGCGACCTTCTATATCAGTGTAGGCAGCTGTAAAGGTAAAAATAATAATAGTCAAGATATTAATAAAAGAAATGTGGAATCAGTACTGCAATGGATGAGACCAAAGATGAAATGTATGGAGACAACAAAGATCAATAACAGCAGTGATGGTGATGTAGATAATAACAGTGATTGATGTGTTAATAAACATTATATTTAATAGTTACTAAGCTGGACATGGTGTCTTCATCTGTATGTGATAGTCTTCAGAAATATAATTTTGCATGAAAGATTAGACTTAGAGTAGAGAGAAGAGGGGAAAATATTGTAAATCATTATCTATATATATAAAAATGAGAATGTGTGTCTGTCTGTCTGTCTGTCTGTGTGAATCCCTAAAACTCGAGAACTACGCAACCAATTTCATTCAAATTTTACAGATGCCTTACTTAGGGTTCCAGTTATGTTTTAGTCAAAAAAAATTTTAACTTCTTGCAGAGTTCGAGCCCACGGCAACATAATATCTCCTCCACTATTTAAGTATTACGTGTCAAGAGTGAAACAAAAACACTCATGTCAAATACTTTCACTTTAAAAATTAAACTATTCTACTAACTGAAACAATCACATTTCGATACTGTAATGACAGATACTTTCAGAGAGAGAGAGAAAGAGAGAAAGAGAGAGAGAGAGATGTATATGTATACATATACGTTATTCTACTAACTGAAACAATCACATTTCGATACTGTAATGACAGATACTTTGAAAGAGAGAGAAAGAGAGAGAGAGAGAAAGAGATGTATATGTATACATGTACACGTATATGCATAGATATATACAGATATAGATCTATATGCATACATGTATATGTATACATATGTGCAGATGTATATATATATATATAGATGTACATGTAATATGTACACATATATACATATATACACATGCATACAGATATCTATACATATATACACCCATCACACACAAACACATGCACACAAACATTAGTCATTTGTTTTCTTATCCAAAACTACGTCAAAAGTACTGAACGGATCTTTATGAAATTTGGAAATTATATTCTATGTATAACGGCCATAACTCCCATGAAAATTCATATATTTTTGATGTTGATGAAATTTTAACCCGAACATAACAGATGAGCATTATTTGTAATTCAACGGTACAACAGTGTAAGACTACCCTTTCAGATATACTTACATTGTGATTTCTGCAATGTGGTGCATAAATTGTCAAGTAAATGAGACGCATCTTTGCCTCCACTGATTCACTTGTAAAGTGTTGAGTAAAATTATTTCGTTGCAGACCTCCTTTGAGTCTTTTTATTATCACTGCGACACACATAGTCCCCAGTTGGTAACATTGATTTCAAGGCCCTCCTAGATGAGAGACTGGCATTCCATTTAATGTCTATGTTCCATACTGGCATGGATTGGAGAGTTATTAATGTAGAATTATGGTATCGTAGCTACTAACAGTTGAGGGTTGCGTAGTCTAGACGGCGTTTTTAGATTTCATTATTCTCTTTAACCCAGGCAAAGCCGGGTATTTCTGCTAGTTATTAATAAAAGAAATCATTATTGACTCTTTCTTTCACACATATAGTCTCCCTCTGAACGTTATGGGGTTGTAGGTGCATCATTAATTTTCACTGCATATAGTAAGAATCAGTGAGCTATAGAGGTAGTTAGAACTTGGTAATACCTTAGAAATATCTGCATGGGTAGTGAAATGTAAACTATCTCTAAATTAGGTATTCTTACAAAATAAATTATAGGTAAGTTCATAAATCGTCAAAACAATTTTTTCAAAATATACCTTGCTAATTATAGTGTACACCTTATCACTTGTAGTACCTTATGAACCGGAAAATAACGGTATGTCTAACTGTATGACTAAGATACAAATTTACTTTTCAAATTTGTTCCATTTTAACTGTTTCAATACTAGCCTAGTTGAGGTTACCTCCTGATTAAATGTTGTAACACTGTTCATATTAAAATATTAATATCTTCTTTAAAACTTTCAAGTTCTTTTTTTTTTCATGGTTGTTAATATGAAATTAAAGGAGATAACAGCTCTATTACTGTCTCACATAAGAAACTATTCTAAATATTAGCTTAATACAAAGATATAGAAATATTAAAAAAACACAGCTTCTTGTATAGTAGGCATGTAACATGATAGTAACAGCAGACTAATCTCCCTCAGATCCTCTCCTGCTGTCTTAAAAAAGGATGAAAACATTGGACAAGGCCATCTTAAAAAAGATAGGATGGTCATATTTGGAACGTTTTTGCTTATGAGTTGACTCAGAGATGACCTGCAGCTAAACAGCACAACAAACAGGAAATATAAACAATTACAGATACTTAATGACATTCTATTGTAAATTCTTGATTATTTTGAAAGTTAATTGTAGCCTAAACAGTGAATCAGTGTATTCTGGTATCAGTATGACCATGAAAGGGTTACACTATTTAAAAAATAAATTCCATGGAATTGCTAAAGCAGTAAAGATACCTGGATTATACAAAAATAATTCCTCATAATATTTCTAATTCTCTGAATCCATTTACTTTAATTTCTCTCTCCCACTCCCTTCCCAGTTTGCTCTAACATCCTCAGTTGGTGACTTCTATCATTGAACCAAGTTAACCTAAGCCTTATGAGAGAAACTGGATAAATAGAAATAGTGTGCAAACTTGTCAGAGGGTCTGCACTTGTTTTTGGATGACAGACTACCATAAAAACCCATGTAATTTACACACTTCTTTGTGTAAAAGTAAAAATAAACATTAGTGGGTGTGTAAATTACATGAGTAAATTGTTTCCAGAATCTTTTTTGAAATTTCTTTGTTTAAAAAAGAGGTACAAAACATAAACATTTGTACTGGAAGTTGACTCATTTAATGTAAGAATAGGTTGTTACAGAAAAAATAATGGCTTAAATATAATGAAGTTGACTTTTATTTATTTTCATTTTTGTCTATTTATTACTAGGCACAGTTTTAAGTTTGTCATACTGCTTATGCCAATTTCGAACATTTGCTTCATTAACATTAAAATACCTTCTGGCAGCTCTATTGTCATGTTCAAAAGCATGTTCAACATATTTAATTTCTCCTTCGCAGTAAACAATTCACAAGTTCTGCCCATACTGACAATAATGGTAATAACAAATTTTAAAGTTTGCTTAAAATTTTGTAAGTGTGAACGGGATCAAAATTTCAATACTCCATATCAAAGGTTCTGATAAGAATAGGCTGAAAAAAATTCTGTTTACATAATCAGTTTGATCGGTTACCTTCCTCTGTCGGTTAGTAAAGAGTCATCCAAACTGATGTTTATTGGTAATTAAACTTAATTTGCAACACCTGTGCATATTTATCAGCTTTGTATTTGTTAGTAATTCTTCACAACTTTTCCTGTAATCGTGATTTGAGAAGACATATAGCAGCATGCTAAAATTCGGACATAATCTCTTGTGGACAAGAAATGTAAAATAAAGATTATTATAAACAACACAAACATTTTGTAATTTAATAGCTTTCAATGTGATACCTGTTAAACAGAAATTATTTTTATTTCATGAAAATTTAATAAGATTTAATCATAAGTAAGTGAAATTATGCTAAATACAACTAAATTGAAAACCGTTTTCCCCTGGCCATATCAGCAATTCTGAAAACTTTTGGGTGCAAGTTTTACATGAGTAGAAGCATTTTTAACAAATTTTATCCTGAAAATCATCTGCGTTAATTACACAGGTGTGCAAATTACATGGGTTTGTACGGTAATTTGTTGCCTAGTTTGACACTATCTTTCTTTTAAGGGAAAGCAGGTAGGGGTACTATAAAATTGAGTCTCTCACCCAAGCATTCGGGTTAGATACATACATATATATAGCTATACATATACATATATACATATATATATATATATATATATATATATATATATATATATTTATACATACATATATATATGTATGTATAGCTATATATGTATAGTTATGAAGTCTATTTTCAATCATATGGTTTTGAGTTATTCTTGGCAATGTACAATAATAATTTTACTTTATTTCTAAGTATTTAAAAGTTAAAATCTTTATATCTCAGTAACTGTATGATTGCAGCCAAACATTTAGCAATTCTCAAGACTATGATACTGACTGGTCTTAAAATGAGAGAATATTGAAATGAATGACTGAATCTGATAATCTTCACAGAAAGGTTTGGGTGGTGGTGGTGGTGGTGGTGGTGGTGGTGGTTGTCATCATCTTGTCATCATTGTTGTTATTTAACATTTATCTTCCATGTTAGCATGGGTTGGATAGTTCAATAAAATCTCAAGTCAAGAGGTTGCATTATGCTTCACTGTCTACTTTGGCATGGTTTCTATGATCAAATGCCCTTCCTAATACCAACCATTTTACAGTGTAGTGGGTGCATTTTTACATGCTACTACCACTACCTCTGCTGAGTATGAAGCCAAACTGCATCTCATGTAGGTTGATTCTGCTCAGATTAATTATCTTGTATAGTATGGTTCAAATGTCCCTATACTTTCCTTCTCTCTAAGGCATCACCTTTGTCCTTGTACTTTATCAGGTTAAACTTCTTTATAGGTCTCTTCATATATAAATACTTTGTTTCATACAAACTGGTATACATAGCAGACTATAAACATTATAAAAAAAAGTGTACAGCATCTAACAAAGGAGAAATAAACATTCTAGGTTTCCCAATTTGCAGAAGGACTTTTGCCAGATGTCACATTCTGTAGTTTAAAAGTCAATGAAGAAACAAAGAACAGTTTAAACTACATATAAATAGGTACTGCATGAGAATTACAAAGATATGGCAGTGAATAAAGTATGGAATTTAGTCAATAAGTAGTCATTCTTCAGATATATCAGGCCTTTCTTCAACCAATCACACAAGATAACTTGAAAACATTTATCATGGAAGAATATCACAAAAACTACTTTTTTAAGTAGTTTTGAAACTTGAACTTAGAACCAAAAGATATAAAGTTCAATATGACATAAACTAAAGTATTTAATCAGACAGGAAACAAGGGGCCCAGTGACTCCTAGTTCATGGCCCTTTTTATGAAATAAGAGCAGTGACCATGACACCATTTTAAAGGGGCTCCAAGACTGGTGGAGGAAATAGAGGAAGATTTTGCTATCTTCAGACTGGAGACCTGGTCCTAATACTGACGACAGAATGGACTCCAATAAAAACACTCTAATATGTAAAAATAAAAATATATAGGAGGGATGTTCTGTGTGATTAGTGTAAAATAATGTTTAATTGGATCACTGTTAAGGAGCAGAACTTTAGATGCACCAACTAACAGCTCCAGCTGTATTGTTGTTTGCAATAAGTGCAGCTGTGATAGAAAAACCATTATTTTAAATTTCTAACTAAAATATAATTTCATTTAATTAGTTGATTACTTTAGTCAGGTCAATATAAATGTGCTGTAAAACCATCCAGCTGAGACACTTAGATTGTATGTTTGGTATCTGAAGATAACAATTAGCAGAGTTAACAGGAAAATACAATTCCCTTCAGAGATAGAATTCATTTTAAAATTCTCTATTTACTATTTATTGTCACAAAATAATCTGCTGCTTACTGATTTCTAGCTTTTACCATATATTTATGAGCTGAGAAATTTTTTTCAAAGATCTCTACCTTCTGTAGAATTTCATTTTTTAAATTAATGGTTATTGCAAAGAAACATTCAAAGAGCAGAAACTAAGTACGGTAAACAACAGTTACATATTCTAGTTCACTGAACAGAACACATTATTGTCATTAATGCCAATTTAAATATTCAAGACGTTGGCAATGATCATGGGCAATAAATGGCTTAAATGTGAGTTTAAGAATAAAGTCTGAATAAAAAAATTTGAAAGTCAACCAAAACCAAAAGTGGCTGTTTTTTTATCTTGCAAAAACACTATTTCCATTTCATTATGCCAAATATACAGAAAGTATTAAAATTCTGGCACCATTTCAGATATTGTATTCTACCTTGGTTTTCTTATATAAAAATAAATAATCATGAATTCCTTAAGAAATATTCATGATGAAATAGAGTGAATTAATCATAAGACAATTCACATATTTATTGATTCCATACACTGGGATAACAGAGTTTTCTATTTCATGATCAGCCCTAGTAAATCATTTCTCAGAATCTGGAATCAAAAACAGTTCAAGAAGAACTTAAACATTTTTATGCTCAGTCTACTATAATAGATAGAAGGACTTTGTACTTAGTTTGTCAGTACAGCTATTATTATTATTATTTTTATTATTATTATTATTATTATTATGGTGAGCTGGCAAAATCACGAGCATGCTGGATGAAATGCTTAGCAGTATTTTGCCCATCGTCCTGAGTTCAAATTCTGCCGAGGTTGACTTTGTCTTTCATCCTTTCAGGGTTGATAAATTAAGTACCAGTGAAACACTGGGGTCAATGTAATCAACTAGTTTCCTCCCACAAAATTTCAGGCCTTGAGCCTATAGTATAAAAGATCATTATTATTATTATTATTTTACTACTACTACTATTCCCACCACTACCACTACAACATTGAGCCCTATGCTCAACTGGTATTTATTTTATTGATCCCCAAAAAATGAAAGACAAAGATGACCTTGTTCAAATTCCATCAAGGTTTACTGCCTTTCACCCCTTTGGGTTTGATAAAATAGAACCAGTCCAGCACTGGGTTCAAAGTAATTGCTTAGCTCATCCCCATTAAAATATCCAGGCCTTATCATTATCATCATTATTATTGCAAAGAAATAACCTACATGGCACAAAAGTACTAAAAATTATAAACAAATTATGAGTATAAAATGAGAAAATAATAATATATATCTAATAAATATAATGAAGTTGAAGTGATTAAGACTATAATTACATTCTGCTCATATCTCAACATAGGTAAGCCTACTTAATAGCTAGAATAGTTCAACAATTGTATTTGTAACATTTCATGCAGTTATGGTATAGTTTATAGGGTAACTTGCAAAGATTAGAATCACAGAGCAAAAATTTTTTTTCACAGCTGAAACAATACAGTCAAGAATGACAGGACATGCATATAATGAAAATGAAAAATCTTGTAACAATGGAGAAAAATTTAATTGAAGTGAAGAAATCACTGTATTGATGAAAAAAAAAAAAAACCCTGTGATAAGAAGCAGGTCTTTTACTAATAAAATTCCCAGTGTAGCTGATCTAGAACCTACTGTAGACAGTTATTAAACTGATGTACTGTAGAATACAGTGATCTCTGGAAATACAGTTATTTGTGGATTTGAACTAACAACTTGTAAGCAGGTAAATCAATTTTTTATCTACTCAGCCAAATCATCACTACATTATTATTGTGACTATTTAAAAATTTGTCATATAAATATTGTTTTTTGAACAATATTTATAAATAACAAATTAATTTTTGTATTAACTGCTAAAATTTAAAATTATATTGGACATTATAATTACAATCATTTAAGACAAGAACAAAACCACAGTGATAATAAGATTCAAAAGGAATAACCATTTCATGATGGATTACCATGTTACTGGTTACACTAAAAATGCCTGTCATTCTCTGCCAGTAAGTACTATAAACAATTTTAGTGGTTTTAACTGTATTACTCTATTCTTTTATTCTTTTACTTGTTTCAGTCATTTGACTGTGGCCATACTGGAGTACTGCCTCAATAATTCATCAATTTCTTAGTACAAGCAGGATAGATACATAGGTAAGACTTATTTCAGTGTACCTGTTGCTATTTTCTACCATCTCTCTTGAGATTTGGATACAGTTTTTAAACAGAATTTAAAGAAAATATCTTTATTGATCCTTCGATGTAAAAGTATCAGTAAACTTTGTGCCCTAAGGGTTAAGTATTAGAAAAATTAAGGGAGTATAAGGTTATGTGCATTTTCGAAACTATAGATTTAAGATGTGTAAATAATTACTTTCTTTTTTTGTTGTTGTTTTATAAGTTTTTAAATATTTATTTGTATGGTTTCATTATTCATCCTCATTGTTTTATAACATTATATGTTAGCAAAGATAAATGCAGACATTAACTATAGTAATCATTCATTTTGTAAATGGTTAATCATTTTTTTTATTTTTCAGTATTCAAAGCCATTCATTACACTCTTGTAATGTATTCATCAATTTCTGGGTACTAGTATCTTTTGGGTTGCTTATCTAATGTTTGGCTGTTAGAATCTTTTGCCACACTGCTGCAACTAATTCACTGATCTCTACTTTGTGAATAAATCACAGGAATATGGGCAAGGATGTTGGTACAAACAAACTGATAATGAAATAACAGAGAAGTTAATAATAATCTGAATGAGAAAATATTTTTATCATTGTTAAAAATGACTCTCCTAAAATACATCTATTTTCACAAACAATTTCAGTCAAATGCAAACAAAAAAGAAATGCTTCATAAAGATTCTCAGATAAAATTGTCGGTTAAATATAGTGCAGTAGTTGGATAGAATATTTTTTTCATTAAAATACAAATAATTAATGTAGGTATAGATCTATTTAAACTATATTCGTTTTAACCCTTTAACATTCAAATTACTCTGTTAAAATAATGCTTATTTATTCACACTGTTTTGAATTAATCATGCATTATCTCATAGCTTTGAAATTTGGTGATGTGATTGTTTGGTTTTAGAATGACATTGTAGGGGAGATGTGAGAAATCAGATCTAGCCAGTTTGAACACAAAACAGGTAGAATATTTGAGTCAGATATGGCTGTTTTAAATGCCAAAGGGCTAAAGATTATATACTTACTCTTAGCTAATTCTTTTTTCAAACTATAATGATTTGGAAGCTTGGAGCATATTTTGTATAACATTAACCTAAAGAGAGATTGAATCTTTATGTACAGGAGGGAAGAAACTCAGCATTGCATAACAAATGATTTGTTAACTCTAAAATAGAGTTATTGTATACAATGGTGAGTTATACCAAACTACACCAAAGTACCCACTTTGTCAAGTTTAAAGTGTCATTGCATACAATAGTGAGTTTTACCACACTACACAAAATCATAAGTAGCACTATCTAATGCAGTATTTGCTGTTGTATACAATGGAGAGTTACACTACACCACACCACAGAATCCACTTTAAAGTAGTGTTGTTGCATACAGGTTTGAGTCATACCACACCACATTACAGTACTCACTTTGTTAAGTCTAAAGTAGCAGAAGTAGTAGTATCTGTTATATACAACAGTGAGTTACACAACAGTACCCAATTTTGTTAAGTTGAGAGAATTGTATATGTAACAGTAAATTATATGACACCCCAGGACCTACTTTGTTAAATACAGTGTTGTTGTATACAATAGTGAGATATATCACTCACCATATTACTCATTTTCACTGTTAAACTGATAGGGCTTTCCTCTTGGATACATATTGCTGGTGATAGAATATGAACAGTATCACTTTTAGCTATCTTAAAAATCTCAGCCATCTGAACAATTGCAAGCTACTTATTAAAGCACTAGATAATTATACAGAACTCCACTGACAACAGAAATAATTGAAGCTGAAGAAAAAACAAATCTAACATTAGCATATTCATCTATTATAAGACAATGGTAAGGGCAAAGGAATAGCAAATGTCATGCCCAGATAGAGTTTATCTTGGCCACATCTGATATGGCCAACACTAGAATCTATAGGTGTCTGGATGAGAAATTGTAGCCAACTCTCAGTAAAATTACATGCCACTGCCTTAAAAAATAAAAATCACATTGGACAATGTAATTCAAGAAGCTTAAAAAAAAAAAGAATGGTTATGAGTGGAATGCATTTCATAACAAGCTTCCTCAATCAGAGCTGTAAACATACAGGAATGGACTAGCTAGCAGAAATTGTCACACTAAACCTACTTAACATATTTAACCACATTATAACAGATTAAGTAGTATGGTTGTCAGCTAGGAGGTAACATGGTATAACTGAACGACAGAGATCTGTGGGACACAAGTTATTTTATCAGCTGATAGTCATACATACAATCAATAATAGCTGAACTAGCACTATGACAACTACAAGACATGATTAACTGACACCAGACTAATGTGAATTTCTTTACTAGTTACTATCCTTGTCCTATCTGATGAAGTTGTAAATACATTATAGACGTCTGCCTAGATTTTTGCAACAAGATTTGGTAAATATTTGGAAATGAAAAGATGAAAAGAAAGCAAAATACAAAACTGCTAATAAGATACTAATAGGAAGGAAAACTGATCCAAAATTAAAAAACAAACATTTTTTTATATGAAGAAACAAGTTTTAAATATAACATCTTGTGTATGTATGTGTGTGTGTGTGTGTGTGTGTGTGTGTGTGTGTGTGTGTGTGTGTGTGTGTGTGTGTGTGTGTGTGTGTGTGTGTGTGTGTGTATGTGTGTGTGCGTGTGTGCATGTGTGTATGTGTGTATGTGTGTAACTAACCTTTCACAGGAGCTATTACTTGGAGAATCATCAGTCTGGTAGCCTAGAAATGATAAATAAATAAATAAATATATAAATTTAGTTTTTGACAGATACAATAAAAAAATTAAAGAGCACAATCTGTAAGATGTAAAAGTCTGTATTTGGAGAATGTGTTAGTGTTGGTAGGTATGGGGGCTATGATTGTAGTAAACAAATGTTTAACTCATTGCTGGAAATCTAATGGCCTTACAAAAAAAAAAGAAAAAGAGAATGAGAAAAGTGATGGAATAATAGATAAAATAGAAGTAAATGAAAATTTAAAAAATGTTTATATATGTGCACATATATATACACACACATATACACATAAAAATACACACACACACACACATTTATACCCACATATGTATGTAGATACATATGAACAAATCTGCAATGACACATACATATATACACATATATGTATAAGCACATGTATAAATATATGCACATAGCTGCACATATACACACAAGTACATATCCATGTTTGTGCATCTATATGAGTGCATGTATACTTATGTACAAGTATATGTGCATATGTACCTTTGGAATGTCATCCTCACTGTATGTGGCTGAGCATTATTCTGATGGAGAACATTTTTCACCTTGAAACCAAAAATGGTCATTTTTCTTTTAGTGCTGACCAAAGCCACTCAAGCTGCTCACAGTAGATCTCCTTTGTTATCGTTTGGTTTGGGTTTAAAAGTTCAAAGTGGATTAAACCTTTTATAATCCATCAAACAGATAACATCTTCTTTAGCCTACTAGTGTCTTTGGCACTTGACACTCTTATAGAGAACCCATTTCTCGTCACCAAAAAAGGTTCATTTGTGAGATGTGACAGCAAAGAAGAGTACACACTCACTCACTGTGCCTGATTAGACTTGGAGAGTTTGTGAAACCCAAATTGCTGACTCTTCCGATGGATGCAGGTGTCAATGAATGGTTGAATGACCAAATCCAAGCTTCTCTGCTGGTTCCTCAATACTTGGGATTTTGTTCCATCAGGGTTTGCAGGAAGTCCTCATCGAGCTCTACAGATCTTCCAAGATGTGGCTTGTCTTCTAGGCTGTAGCTTCTGGTTCGGAATTTCTGGAACCACCGTTAACACTAGCTTACACTTATTGTCCAATCCCCATATACTGTATTAATATTCCTTGCACTTTCCGTTGTGTTGTTGCCTTTATTAAACTTGTAATGCAAAATATGCTGAATATACTTCTTTGTCACTTCCATTATAGCTTTGAAAAAATAACTGTTAAAATTGAACTGCACTTTTCAAAACCTGCACCAAGAATAAGTACAAGGTAAAATTACTACCTGCTTGTATACCAAGTTGATGCAGGTAGTTTATCCCATCCCCCTCCGACTTTTAGTTCATGCAATTGAAAAAACCAGATTATTTATAAGATGACCCTATAGAAAAGGAAGTTCAGAGAACTATTACTTCTGTTTTTAATAAAAGGCCTTTTTCTTCAGAGTGAAAGGCAGACTGCATGATGTGAGTTTCTGAAAACTAGAAAGAAATGAAGCTAGCATGATATGCTGGATGTGTAACATCAGTGTGCATGTACAACAAAGTACAAATATATTATAAGCAGGGCTGTCGCTAAGCCCCTGCAACCCCTGTGGCTACAGGGGCCTCCGCAGTTCAGGGGCCCCATGTTAAGATCAAACTACATATATGAGCCTTCTATCTACTTTGGTTAAGATGTTAACTGAAAATTTCAAGTCAGACGAAAAAATACGAGGGTGTACCATAAAGAACTTTGAAAGAAATGAAAAAAGCTTTTCGATGAATTCCCTAGGGAGATAAAAGAAAAACAAAAGAAATCCAAAACAATGAAAATAAGAACAACTTCAAGAGAAAAGACAAGAAGTGATGATGATGATGAAAGGTGGGGGTTGTATACTTAAACATACATACAAACACACACACAGAGGCATATGTACACACATTCATACATACATACACACACATATATACGTCTGGCTTTTATCTGTTTCGGTCTACAAAGTTCATTCACAAGGCTTTGGCCAGCTCAGAGAGAGTGAAAGAGACATGTACCAAACACACGCACGTCTCTCTTAGTCTCTCCCTATTCCTCTATCCATTTCGCTCCCCCCCCCATATATATATATATATATATTTATTTTGGGTGTTGTTATTTGACCTTGAAAAGCTGGTCACTTTGACCTCCTAAGGCAATAAAAACTGGAGACAAAATTCTTTCTGTACCAAAAACAAGGCATGCACATGTGAATGCACACACACACACACACACACACACACACACACACACACACAGAAGTTTGTGTGTGTGTGTGTGTGTGTATCTATGTGTGTGCATCTATCTATGTACAGAAGGGTAGAAAAAAGATATACCATTGTTTTTTGTTTTTTTTTGTGTTGTATTTTAGAATCATCACAGCAGAGTCTGCTGTGATGATTCTAAAATACAAGTTGTAAGAGACTATGTTTGCTTTTTGCAGATAATAAAGGTGCATAGAGTATGAATTTTGATTGAAGAGATGGGGCCTCAAACCAAAAAGTTGCAGGGAGCCTCTAAAAGTCATGCAATGGTCCTGATTATAAAAAAAATTGGGTATAAGAAGCATCAGATGTAAGTAATGTGCAAGAGAGAAGACTGCACTGGTATGGTTATATGATGTATATAGATGAGGACAGCTGCATAATGAAAAGTAACAATCACTTAAAGTGGATGAAGCTTGTGGAAGAAGGAGACCCTTGAAGATGTGGGACAAAGTAGTGAAAACCAACCTCGGGTTGTAGAACATCAGCAGAATAAAAATGAGATGGTTGCTGATTCTCTTTGCTCAAGAAGTGTCATCCATCTAAAAAAAATGAAGTCCTAAAAGACAATTGTTTCGACTATGTCCCCACAACCCATCTTCTCAATTCCTCCATCACTCTCCTAATTACAGCACTACCTAAGCTGCTGTTCATTATAATGATAGGGGAGCAGAGATGCACATATTTCATCCCAAACACTTTTGTGCTACTAGTTATCTCTCTTTGGAGCCAATTCCCAATGTCATCCACCTCACATTCTCAATATCAAACAATACTATTACTGAACACTATTTTATATCAGCAATCAACCCCATCCTCACCTATTTTCATCACTCACTTCCCTCATATTCACTCTCATAAACCTCTGAACTGCAGGACTGTCAGCTTTGGCAGAGTTTCTATAGCTGAATACCTTTCCAATTGCCAACCACTTTACAGTGTCTGTGCTGGATGCCTTTTTCAGGCCATCAGCACTAGTGAGATTCCTGAGTTATTGCAAGAGAAGAAAAAAGTCCCCTTGACTGAGAGTAGGATGTATCCAAAAGACAAGGTGGTGGTTTTATGCCATGTGTTGGGAGGCTAATGTATGATGGAGGGACAAGCACAGGTGTCATGTTGTAGAGGGGATTTATGGCTACCTCACATTATATAAGGGTGAGTGGGTGCAGCTGGAAAGAATACAGAAATGGTGGTGACAAGCTGCCAGAGCATCTCAAGATACAAGAAGGCAAATATAAAGAGAATGTAGAGAGCGGCCCAAGGGAGGGGGTTAGTTTCATATGTCAGAGGAAGGTAGCAGATGGTTAGAGTTGGGGGTAGTAGTTCAGGAAGGATATATGAAACAATAGGAGGATTTATGAGCAAAGTGATACACAATGACAGAAATGAGGGTCAGAGGTACATAAGGGTGGATGTAGTGAACAGGGCAACAATGATTGGCTTTGCATTGGTGGCAGATATGAGAAAATGATAGTGAATATGAATAGTGTTAAAGATGAGGTATAGTAGCTCTCAGGGGAATGAGAAATAAATGAAAGCACAAAAAGGGGTAATTGTGTAGGAAGGGATGATAATGAGAATGAGGGATGGCTGTTAATATGAAGTAGTTTCAGGGAAGAAGGAGACAATTGGTAGCTGAGAAAAGTGATAGAAGGAAGTGTGTTAGGAAGAGTGTAGGGTTAGAAACCAGCATGTACAGGTATAAATAAAATGTTCTCAGGATCTAATTTTTTCCATGATGGGCAGGTTTTAGCACAGTAAATTAATCATCACAGTCCTTTGTCAGTGCTTACTACTTTATCTCATGTCTTCCTGAGTCTCTCCCTTCCACATATTTCATCCCCAATTTCTTTTTACAACAATAGTGTTCATAATACACATGGGTTATTAGTACAAGGGATTCTGCAACATGGTGCTTTGATATATTGTGTCTTGTCAGCTGGAAGTACCTGAACCTTTAAGCCAAAATAAACTGACATTGTTTATAATTTCAGCAAATAAAATTGTTTGTTGATCAGTACTTATATCTGCCAACTGATAAAAGATCATTATTTGCACTGTGTACAGTGAGATCTGAAATGATTTGCATACTTAATCACTTTCACTGCAAAACATCTCAGTTTTATCAATCAAAATAACCTATGGACCCAAAACATCCAGACATTATTCGCACACAATGAGAGGTAAGTCTTAGTTTGATTTTTTTCCACCCAAAAGATTCTGCTCATGCATTCACAGCAAACAAGGCACAGGGCCAGACCTTTGATTGTGTAGGTGTATTTTTACCCACTCTGATGTTTACACATAGCCAGTTTTATGTCACTACGAGTAGAGCAATGGACTCCACTAATTTGAAAATTAGTATTGACCAAACAGAAAATATCAAGAAAGAAGTTTTGTGATCATATTGATATTATTGAAAAGAATATGATTCATAATTTAAATAAGGAGGTTTGGGAACTTTGAATGTATAAGAGTATAAACAAGCATACAACAGTGTAAACAATTAAAATAAAAGTATATCTATATAACATTTTTTAAATAGATTAGTAACATGTAGTGGTAGAAGGAAGCTCTAGCATTTGTTAGGAGTGGTCCACATAACCATTCATGGTACAGAGGCTGGGAACCTATTTTAGTCTGGGAGTGAATCATCATCACATGTCACTTAGTCACAAACATGTCATATAGCTGCAATAGCTGCATCACCAACAATAATGCGATTTCTCTAAGACATCACTGAGTAATCTATCAAGTCCATTTACACATTTCTCAATACAGACTGCTGTTATGACTTCCTTCCCTCATTTTATGCCTCCATCGTAGAGGGGTAGATTTGCTAGTACTTATAATAATACAAGCTTACTACAACAATAAATCAAATATAATTATAATTACTTTACTGAAGCTTTTCTAATTCTTACATACTTTCAAATATATTTGATAAACATGCAGTGTATTGTTGTTAGAATGTTAAAGTGGATAGTAACATAATGTAATTAACCAACAAAGTTTAATTAAACCGCATTTCAAGTGCAATGAGGAAAAATAATATTTTAATGAATAATTCAAGCAAGGAAATAAAGGGGAGAAAACACTGGAATTTAAATGATTAAAAAGTAGAACTGAATTTGCTCTTTAGTAAAATAATGACAATTCTGGACATGTTTCAGTATTATAAGACCACCTCAGCTGTGTCTAACTATTACTACCAGATTTTAGAATAACAAACACAAAACATAATAGATGAAACAGTCCATCCTGAATATTAGGAGTAGGTATCCTTTGAAAGTGGGATACCTGCTCCTAATATCTAGAGATCAACTAAGACATGGGGTAGGCATGGAGAGGAAATCTACTTCCCAGAGACACAGCAAAATATTCACAGACAATTTGAACTTGTATTCATTTAGGTAATTGTTTTATATTTTAGCCACTGAAGTATTTTAACCTACTGAATATCCAGCTATGTAAGAATGTTTCATATGCCAATAGCCATCATTAATTTTATTGCAAGAAATATTACTGCTTCTGTTTTAATTTCAAAGAATTCTCTCAAACCAACTGAAAGTAGTCTAATTGCAGCAATAAAACAAATAAACATTTTTAAAATAAAATACCATGTTTGAAATAATTATTTTATAGATTCCATACATTTGTCCAGTGACCTGACAGCATTTATATTAATTCATCTTTCTCTTTGTTCCAACCACTCACCTGGCCAATCATAACAACCCATTCTCATCACATGTAATCTCAGTTCATTCTCCTGGAAACAACACTTGATACTGATAATTCTCAACTTTACTAGATAACAACATTTGTCTACTATTTTTAGTGCCACCTCACTGCAGCTCATGATTATTACATATACAACTGGTTTAATTGTTTCTCATGTCAGAGCAATTGGAAAGCTTTGTGTAAAAACTTAGCCAAACGGAAATGAAACTGCATCTTTTATGCAGTCACTGGGAGCAACACATTTCTATTTATAACCACTGAATAGAATAAAAGGAAACATGAACAATTGAGGTTGCATGACTTTGTTATAGGATGGAGAGCAGTACTTATGACCTTTACCAGGGACTCTGAGACCAATATCGCAGATCTTATATTCTCTTCTGGTTCTATGTTGTGACTTATGCCATTCCTGATCATCAACAGATTATAAAGAATCTACAAATAGATTTCCTAGTATAAGCAGAAAAGATATTTATAAAAACTGGTTAACTCCTGCATTTCCTAATCTATGGGACAAGACCCTAATTAGGTTGCAATATAATTCTGATTTGATTATAAAAGATAAAATCTTTTACTTTTAAAATATTTGATATAATTTTAAATGTTCATATGTGATATAATAAACCATTGACATAATAAAGGACACAAACAACATTCACTGCAAATAAAAAACTGAGCTACATATTTTTTCTAAGAAATAACGTGTACCACTGGAATATTAAGAAAAAATAGTCTTGGAGTTTGATTGCCAACATGTGTTGTGATGGTAAAGGATTGAGAAGCATTGTTCTATAATCAAAGACAAAACATCATAAACATGATTATACTCTAAATTTAGCTCTATTTACTAACCTATTTAAAAAGATATTTCTAATGTTAACCAACATCTTTTAGCTTCCATCCAACCCCTTCTTCCAATTATACTTGGTAGCAGTAGCATTAAAGTCCCAGGTCAGTCGTGATTGAGCATACTATCAAAAATGCTCCAACCATGGCCACCCAAACATTTTATATACCAGGCACCACATAATCCAATATATGCTTCATTTCATAAGACAATAGGTGAGGTTTGATGAATATGTTTGCTATTTCTAGCAGGTCTAGTGACCACAAAAAGGTGCCCTCATTTACATTAGTTAATTCATAGTGTTGATATATTTCTGGCATATATGAAATATTGCTACATTTTATTGTTCAGTTCCTGTTTCCATTGTCTGCATAACAGAATTTCTAACTACTTCCATTTAGGAAAAGGATAAAGAGCTTTGGAGATTTCTAATAGTAGTTTAATGTCATATTTTTCAAGTTTCAAACATTTTTAGCAGCCCTGAGATGAGCTATGCAATGTGAATTGAAGTTAGTTTCTTAGAAAAATTCCACTCTTCTCAGAGCAGCTTTAATAGACAAGTCTTAGAAAGTGTCATGTATACACAGTCTTATATTCTTCAGACAGGGAGTCATTTTATGCATTCAGACTTTACTTACAACAGATTCACTTGTTTTCCTTCTTCTTTACCACTCATACTGTGTCCCCCTCCACCCCAAAGCTCTACACTAATCAAAAATACCCAGACTGTCCTTCCTATTCATAACATTACTCACCAGAAATTGTCTCTCTCTGCCAATGTTCTTCTGGCAGCCATTATCTTAAAGATGTTAAAGAGAAACATTAACTATATTAATGTCAGTTGTCTTGGAAAGTCTGTGAAAAGTGTGGCTCTGGCCCATTCCTCCATACCAAACCATCAATTAGTAAATTAATAAACATTTTAAGACAAATCAATAGTTCAGTCTTCGACAGAAATGATTCCTTCATGCAATACAAAACAAACTGAACACTTTTTTACTTATTTCAGTCACTTGACTGTGGCCATGCTGGGGCACCACCTTGAAGTGCTTTTAGTCAAACCACTAAGTTGTGGGCATGTAGACACACCAACACCAGTTTTTAAGAGATGGTGGGGGACAAATGCAGAAAAACACACAAATATATATATATAGTATATATATATATATATATATGTATATATATATATATATATATATATATAAGTCAGTAAATAGTGGTGTTGTGTTAACCGCACGTGGAGAAATAATAGGAAAATGAAAAATAATAATAAGGCAGAATGCTAAACTTAAAGCATATTTTAATATAGATTTCTAACCGGCTTTCATTGCATGGCAAATTTTCAAGAAGAGGGAGAATGAAAATGTTTTTTACAAAAAAGTAATACAAAAAAAAATATATAAAAAAATAAATATACCAATACATTATATTGTCTTTGAGCTTTTAAAGTTCAGTGGTAATCCATGTAGATAATAGTTGGAAAAATAAGGATGCATGAAAATTGAGAATTGTGTTAGGTTTAAAAAAAGAGAAAAGGAGCTAAAAGTTTATGTTGTTAAGCAGGAAGTGTGGTGTCAAAACAGGAAGTGTGTGTAAGGGGAGACAAATCTCTTTAGTTGGAGTTATGGACTCTTTGTCAACAGGAAGTTTTTGTCTGTTCCTAGAGAAATAAGGTCACTGAGGGGTTTGTGTGTTAAGAAATGGTTGGAATTTCTCTATGAAAAGATTCTCCTTGTTGATTCTTTCTTGTGTGATTCTGTCTTTACATTGATAGAAAGGGAATATAAGGAATTTAGCTAAATTGAAGGGGATATTTATCTTGGTGTGTTTTGGGTGGCATGAGCTGAAAAAGAGGTATTGTTGTGAGTCTGTAGGTTTGTAGTAGATGTCGGTTGTGATTTGGTTATTAGGTGTTTTTATAATTAAGAGATCAAGAAAAGGGAGATGATGTTTGCTGAATTCCATAGTGAATTGGATGCTGGGATGTATGTTGTTAAGTATGGATTTGAATTCTAGAAGTTTTTCATAGGATTCCTTCCATATGATGAAACAATCATCCAAGTATCTTTTCCAGTTATCCATTAAGTAGATGTGGAAAAGGTGTCCAAATTTCTGGCGTGAGATTTCATACAGTGATAATTAAAAAAAAAACCCATTATCAGGTTCGCAAGGACTGGTGCAGCTTTGGTACCCATCGCGATACCACATTTTTGGCGAAAGTATGTGTTTGCAAACAGGAAGTAATTGTTGGTCAAAATGAACTTAAGTGATTCTATAATGAAGGTTGTGCTGATGCGATTAGGAAATGCTTCTGGGTGTTTGTGCAGCCAGAATTTAATTGCCTCAATAGCATATTCATGAGGGATATTTGTATAAAGGTTGACCACGTCAAAAGAAACCAAGAGTGACTCCTCGTTTGTTGTTTTCGGGAGGTGATTGAGTATGTCAAGATCATCTCTAATGAAACTTTTGATGTGACTTAGGAAAGGTTTCAAAAGAATGTCCAAGAAATTGCTTAAGCGATGTGTTTCGCAGGAGATACCTGCTATAATGGGTCTTAGTTTTAAATCTTCCGGTGCCTTGATGTTGATGTACATTTCAGAGGAGAGTTTGCAAGCTTCGGTGATGGATTTGTTCTTATGGATTTTAGGGAGGCCATAGAAGAGGCTGGGTTTGCATTTGAAATTAGTGATGTAATCCTTTTCTTTGTCCGTGAGTCCTTGACCTTGCTGGAGTATAAGAATCGTGAGGTTTTTGAGAGCTTTTTGTTGTTTATAGTTGGTGATAATTTCATAGAAAGAGTTGTTGTTTAGTAAGGAGAGTGCTAGGTGTTTGTAAAAATCTGTGTCCATTAGGACTACAGTACTACCTTTGTCAGCTTCTTTGATAGTAAGGCTTTTGTCCTGTTGTAAGTCTCTTAGGTTTTTCCATTCTATGCTATTAAAGTTTGATTTGACCTTGGTTTTGGGCAGGGTAAAAGGGAAACTCTGGATGTGGTTGCTAAATCGTCGTCCTTTATTCCTTCATTTGGAAGGTATGAAGTTGCTTTTGTTTTTAATAATTGAATCATTCTCATTGTTGAGGTCTATAAAAGCTTCTGTTAAATGAAGCTTTCTGCAAAATTCTGAAATGTCATCCTTGATCTCAGGGGGGTTGGGTGTTTTCGGGGTGGGTGTGAATTTTAAGCCTCTGGCTAGGATGTTAATTTGGGTTTGTGTAAGGGTTTTATTAGAGAGATTTATTATTTTAGTTTTCTTTTTAGTATCTTTTTATGGGTCTGTATTAGCGGTAGTGTCTGTTTTTCTCCCCTCCGTCTAAAAAATGGTTGCTGAAGTAGGGGGTGTAGTGATTGTTAGAGTTCTGGGAGAAGGGGTAGGGGTAGGGGTATTGTTGGGTGGAGAGGTTGGAAGTGGATGGGTAGTTATAGTGATTGTGTTGGTATGGGATGTGATGGTTTAAGGTTTTGTGAGAAATGCGGTGGGTTTTTGGGTGTTTGTAGGGTGGATTGTATGCGAGGTTGGAGTGGGGTAGGTAGTTATAGTGGTTCTGTTGGTGTGAGTAGCGTGGGTATGAAGATCTGTAGGAAAAGTGGTATGATTGTGGGTGTTTGTTGAGTGAACTGTATGGGGTTCCTTGGGTGAGCGATTTATGCATAGGTGTGGGTAGGATTCCTTGTTTGTTATTGGTGTGAGAGTGGGGGGCATTGAAATGGGGATAATAACAAGTGTAAGGAGGGTTCATGATGTTTCTTGTCCATGGGGGAGGAGGAGGGTTGAGTTGGGTCTTGTTTGGATTATTTCATGGGGGAAAAGGGTTTTTGTAGGGTTGGGGGAGGATATTTTTTGTGTGGAGGGGGGTTGGGGGTATGTGTGTTTGTGGTGTGGTTTGGGGTGGTGTTTGTGGGTAGCAGTGGTAGTATATGTTATGGGTCCTTTTATGAAGGGGTTTTTTGATTTGAGGTTTAATATGAATTGTGTTTCATAATTATGGAAGAATTTTTTGTTGTTTTCCCAGTTATTAAGGGAAGTTAGTTCTTCCTTTTGACATTCATCTTTCCACACAAATCTTTGAAAAAACTCTTAACCAATGCCAAACTATATACACCACTTCCACACCCATCAGTTAAAAAATGTGCATGCCCTAATTGTGGCACCTGCCCCTACCTACTTGAAGGCTCTGAATTTACCTTCAAACGAGGAACAAAATTTAAAATCAAAACCAATTTCTCTTGTTCCTCTGGGAACCTCATTTATATCCTCACATGTGCAGGTTGCCAACACTTCTATATCGGATAGACGAGCCTCCCGTTGCGTAGAAGAGTAGCAATCCATAAAGAATAAATAAATCTCCCTCAACACAGCCAAATTCCACTCAGTGGCCACATAGACTCTTGCGCCAGAAACAAAAACCCTAAATTCCTTATATTCCCTTTCTATCAATGTAAAGACAGAATCTCCACACAAGAAAGAATCAACAAGGAGAATCTTTTCATAGAGAAATTCCAACCATTTCTTAACACACAAACCCCTCAGTGACCTTATTTCTCTAGGAACAGACATAAACTTCCTGTTGACAAAGAGTCCATAACTACAACTAAAGAGATTTGTCTCCCCTTACACACACGTCCTGTTTTGACACCACACTTCCTGCTTAACACAAACTTTTAGCCCCTTTTCTCTTTTTTTAAACCTAACACAATTCTCAATTTTCATGCATCCTTATTTTTCCAACTATTATCTACATGGATTACCATTGAACTTTAAAAGCTCAAAGACAATATAATGTATTGGTATATCTATTTTTTTATATATTATTTTTTTTTCATTTTTTACATTTTTGTAAAAAGCATTTTCATTCTCCCTCTTGAAAATTTGCCATGCAATGAAAGCCGGTTAGAAATCTATATTAAAATATGCTTTAAGTTTAGCATTCTGCCTTATTATTAGTTTTCATTTTCCTATATATATATATATATATATATATATATATATATATATATATATATATATATACACACATGAGTTTCTTTCAATTTCTGTCTACCAAATCCACTTAGAAAGCTTTGGTCAGCCCAGAATTATAGTAGAAGACACTTCCCCAAGGTGCTACAGAGTGGGACTAAATGCAGAACCATATGATTGGGAAGCAAACGTCATACCACACAGGCACACCTACTGTAGATTTGCTCTGATACTTTCAAATGTCATCACTCTATCAGACATTAAAACTCTACTTTTCTACTAATGTGTTTCATCAATAACAAGTACTCCAAAGAAACCTCCATGGTGTCAATCACTCAATTAGGAATAGCTATAAATAATAGTGAGATATCTTTCAACTAACATTTTACTATCTTTAAAAACAAAAGGAACGACACATTCAGTAATTTAATCTGAGATACACTATGCCTGAAAACAAATGAATAAATAAACTTCATATGTCACAGATGTACTGGAGCAATATATATTATGAGTACACCAGAAACACATTCTCTTAAATGCCCTGATGGCTCAGGCCCACAAGAACTAAATGGTAGCTTCTGTTGTCTAGGAAACATAATTAGGAGAGGAGGTGGTTGTTGTGAAAGTATAGTGGCTAGATTAAGAATGAGTTACTGTTGCCAGTAACAAAGTATTTACTCTCAGGATGAAAGGCAAATTGTATGATGATTATGTTAGAACTTCAATATTGCATAGTAGCGAGACATGGTCCTTGAATGAAAGAAGACTGATGAAAACTAGAAAGAAATGAAGTGAGGATGATTTAATGGTCAGCCCAGCATTAACATCAGAGTACAAATGAGCTAAGAAAAGAAACTGCCAACCTCTCTGCTTGCAAATAAGTTTCCTTCCACCAATTCCACTCACAAGGCTTTAGCTGACCCAGGGGTCATCATAAAGGACACTTGCCATAGGTGCTACATAGTGGCACCTTGGGCCCGAAAACATGAGGCTGAGAAGTATGCATATATATCATCATTATTTAACAACTGTTTTCTATGCTGGCATGGGTTGGACAAATATATGTATGCTTTCTTGCATGCATGTATGTATGTATGTATGTATGTATCTGTTTCCTTCTCTTAACATTGCATCATAGTTGTAAATGAGTATCACTGTCATTTGTTTATTGTCTGAAAACATGTCTGGCTATGAGGAAATATCACCTTACTTGAAAACGGGTAAGGATTGACGACAGGAAGTGGAACTGGCAGTAGAAAATCTGACTCAATAAGCTTCTTCTGATCCAAGCAAGCATAGAAAAATGGATGTTATGATGATGATGTATGTACATACATCATCATTTCATGGTTTTTGAATTGTGACATAGCTTGATAAGTCTTCTGTCTCTTTGAAAGCATCATTGGGTAACCAGCCAGGAGTGATGGCCAGGTAAGTTCATTTGGAGAAAGTACCATCACTGCCACTCCTCCTACTACTACTATTACTCCCAGAACTACTACAACCGCCACCAGAAGTGTTAAGGTGAATGGGATTGGCCGGCAAGAGTACTGGACAGGTGCCACAAAAAGTACTCAGCACACTCTGTAAAGTGGTTGGCGTTAGGAAGAGCATCCAGCTGTAGAAACTATGCCAAATCAGACTGGCGCCTGGTGCAGCTCTCCAGCTTTCCAGCTCTGGTCAAACCGTCCAACCCATTCCAGCATGGAAAACAGACATTAAACAATGAGGACGATGATAGTTCTAGTTTAGATACCACTGTATGTCATTTTGGGTAGATGTCTACTGGTGCCACCTCAGGTTCACTGGAGCCTTTGTGAAAGAAATTTGATAGACAAAAACTGGAATTAACTGTGGTTAGTCTTGGGAGGCAGACTTAATTGTCAATGACAGCTCTAGCTGATCGTTGGTATCATTCATCACACTGTTCACTCTGTTATAAGCACAGGTTTCTAGTCTGCAAAGTATTATAGGTTCATTGATGGTGTTGTCCTTCTTCTTCCATTTAATACATATTATGAAAAAAAAAAAAGATGTATGGGGCTAGTGTAATAGGTGACATTTATGAAAATATTGCGAAGTTTAGAATTTTGTCCTCTCATCTGGTTTAATTATATCAATCTACATCAGTTCTGTCACCTGATTTACTTTAGTTATAGCAATCAAACATAACATTAGTATTCTTTATGCCAACTAACTTAATAATCTAACAAATATTTAACATTTTGTCAAAGTTGACATGATAAATCTAAACTATAGTGTTCTCTCACTCAGCTAGGGTAATTAATCTAACATAAGTTTAGTGTTTTGTCACTAATCTGATTAATAAAATATAGCTTTGGTCTCTTGCCTCTCAGCTAATCTAATTAATCAAACATAAGTTTAGTGTTCTGTCTCTCAACTAAACTAATTGATGATAGTGTTCTGCTACTCAGTTCATCTAATTAAACAGGTAGTGTCCTGTTCCACAGCTAAATTAATTAATGGAATGTAACTTTAGTGTTCTGCCAAACAGCTTACTAATTAGTCTAACAAAACTATACTGTTCTGTCACTCAGCTAACCTCAGTTAACATAATTAATTTAACTCAGCAAACCTAATTATGTATCTTAATTTTAGTGTTCTGTCCATCAGGTAACATAATTAGCTACCGACTTTATTGTTCTGTCACTCAACTATCCTAATTTATCAAACAACTTAAGTTTTCTGTCATTCAGCTAACCCAATTTATCTAAGTGTTCCATCATTCAACCAGCCTCATTAACTAAACTATTTTGGTACCGAACAAACCAAATTAGTCTAACATAAATTTGGTGTTCTGTCTAACATACTTCAGTAGTCTATCACTCAGTTAAGCTAATTAGTCTAAAATAATTGTATTGTTCTCTCACACAACTAACCAAATTTATGTATCATAACTCTTGAAAATCCATGGAATTTTTTTTCTGTCTTTTTATCTTTTACTTTTTTCTGTTATTAAACTGCGGCCATGCTGGGGCACTAACTCGAAGAATTGTAGTCAAATGAATCAATACTAGTACTTTTTTAAAGCCTGGTACTTATTCTATTGTTTCTTTTGCTGAAATGTTACGGGGATATAAACACACCAATGCTGGTTGTCAAGCAATGGTGAGGAACAAACACCCACCCACACACACACATGCAGGCTTCTTTCAGTTTCTGTCTACTAAATCCATTCACAAGGCTTTGGTTGGCCTGAGGCTATAGTAGGAGACACTTGTCCAAGGTGCCATGCAGTGTGACTGAACCCAGAACCATGTGTTGAGGAGCAAAATTCTTACCACAACAATCATGCCTGTACTTATGGCACCATTAATTCCAACTTTTGTATTATATTCTTGTTTCATGAATGCACTTAAGATGTTACTCCTAACTAATCCATCCCTGCATCTGACAGAGGACGGCTATCATCATGAGCCAAGCTTGAAGGATTTATTTTCCTCCATGAGGTGGCCAGTAAGAGAAGGCAGAATTTGATCCCAAAACCAAAAAAATCACAAATAACCATTGCAACATATCTTGTCTTACAAACAACAGAAACAAATACCAAAATACATCTTGTCTGATGCTCTATCAATCTGCCAATTCACTTCTCTGCAATGGTACTTTATCAACTCCAGAAAGATGAAAAGTAAAATTGACTTTGGTGGGATCTGAACTCAGAGTGAAGAGATGCAGAGCAAATGCATTCTATCCAATGTGCTAATGAATCTCTCATTTATCACCATCTTTCAGATCTATAGTACATATAGTAACTGGTCTTAAACATGTACATACATTTCTGTGACCACTATAATTCGTAACAACATTCACAAAAGTTTGAGTTTTTATTATCAGAGGTCTTTTCTCATTGACTTCTTCTCAGCCAACATTGTAGACTGTACTATTCTTGTTTTTTTTAAAACATTTTTCAGTTTGTTACCTCTTTGCTCTTATGAAATCGCCTTAAGGTACCAATTGGCAGCCCTTTTATCTTAGATTACTTGGTATTCTACTGAAGGAACAAAGTTTCAACTGATAACCAATATTATTACAGGAATTGATGTCAATACAACAAGCTAATAAATCATGTTAATTCAGTTATAATACCACTCCTGTGAGTCAATAAAGTACATACTCATTAACTTGCACAAGAATTTATCTAATGCTATCTTGTAAATTGGAAAATAAATACATTAAAAAGAAAAAAGAAAGAAAAATGATTACCTGGAAATAACTTTCCTTTTTTTTTTGAGATAAATTATCTTAAAATACATAAATCATTAGTTAATTTAAAAGAAAATTATGAAATAATTAGTCTATATTTATTTGCAGTAGAAAATAATTTTTTTCCTATGAAGATAATTGCTAAAAAAAACAAAAAAAAAAAACAGAAAGGAGAGACAGACAGAATTAATACAAAATGATGAAAATAACTATAATTCTAGATCATCCCAAACAGGAAGATTTTATACAACAAAGAGAATGTAATTAATTCCAAAGATTCTTTTTGTAGCTGAATATTTTTCCAATTTTTAAAATTTAACCATTTCCATTTGAAAGGGGGGGGGAGGCTCAAACTCAACATTTTACATAAATACTTGTTTATGTTTTCAATATTTGTCTTTTGTTTTTTTTTTAAAACAGAATGGAAAGAAAACTGGTTGGATCTAAACTAGATTTGAAACGACTCATAAATAAAAATGCCTTTACTCAAAATGATAAGAGTAAGACAGGCTACCAGTAGATGTCAAAATGCATGTAGATAAAATGTGTAGGTGAAAAAGAAATTTATGTATCCAAGCATGTGTAATTTGATAGATTTCATAGTTGGTTGCCCATCCTAACACAAGAAAATGATATCAATAAATATTATTGATTTGGAAACTATTTTAGACAATAAAAAATGTGTGAACATGTGTGATCACATGATATAACATTTATGGGTCTGTTTAGTCAGATCTGACTTGGGGCTAAACAGCCAACATATAGAAAATATCTTTTGGGGGAAAATGCATAATAAGCTGCAAGGATATTAAACATTAGAAATATAGTTTGCAGATGTAGGGTATATTTTTAGAGAATATTGATGACTAGAATAAAGGTACCAAATTAGGTGTTACTGTTGTACAGCTTGTTTCATATTTGGTCTAGCAGCAGTCTCTATTGCCATTTACAGTGTTCTGACCACACCTGCAAGTGAGGAATAAACACAAAATGCTGTGTGTAGGCTTCTTTACAACAAAGTTAAAATAAAAGCATCATGATTTGACAACAGTATTCTACAAATGGATTTTGAATTTTCTGACCAAGAAATCAATAAAAGAAAAATTATGAATCTATAATATTAGGCAACTACACCTTTTCTTCTAAATACCAGAGCTGAAACCTTATTTTACACATTCTTTAGCTGTGACTATGTCCATATCCACTACCAATAACTTCAAATTTGCAGATGACACTGCTGTGGTAAATTGGATCTGTGATGTACCAGTGAAGGAGCCACTATACAGCTGCTAGAAATAACACATAAAACACTTGAACTGCAGACATTCAAAATAAAATCAACATGTTAACTAAATACCAAAACAAATGACAACTAGCAACACCATCCCTCCATCACCAAGGAAGTCCTCAATATACTCAACATAATCTTTTCTTTCTTGCCTTTAACCCTCCAATGCAGAGTATAAGCCACTTATAATTGAATTCCATGTCGCATAATTTTTTGCTCCTGTACTTATACTCTGCCATGAATGTCCCCCTTTCTCTAGTTCCTTTTGTGTTGATCTACACCACGAGTTCTTAGGCCTACCCCTCTTTCTATATCCATCCAGATTCCACTGTAAAGCACTTTTCGCTACATTTGGTTTGTCCTTTCTAATTGTGCTACCAATCCACTTCCACTTTTTCTTAAATATTTGCTCCCTAATCAAAACTTGATTCGTTCTTTGCCATAGCTCCATTTTGCTTATGTGTTCGGGCCATCTGATTTTAAGTATACTACGCAAGCACCTGTTGATGAATGATTGTATTTGCTTATTTGACTTAACTGTTGTTCGCCATGTCTCAGCCCCATACAATAACACCGCTTTTACGTTGGTGTTAAAAATTTTTACTTTCTTCTTTATTGAAATTACACTTGCGCTCCATACTTTTTTTAACAGGTGGAAAGCGGTCCTTGCCTTACTTATTCTCACCTTAATATCAGAAACAGCAACATTTGGAAGCCTGCAATATGCTACTTTCTTGTCACAAAAATGAATCATTTTTAAATCGAATTGAAACATGTGATGAGAAATGGATCCAATATAACAACTGTAAATGTTTATCACAATGGTTAGACAAAGATGAGCCACCAAAACAGTCCAAAAAGCAAAATTCATCAAAAGAAGCTGATGGTGTGTGTTTGGTGGCCTGGTGCAGGTGTGATCCATTACGATTTTCTTAAACCTGGCTCATCAATCACGACCGAAGTATACTGCAGCCAACTAGACCAAATGATGCAGAAACTTACAAAAAAAAAAAAAAAACAGCCTAAATTAGTCAACAGATCCACTCCTATTTTATTGCAAGACAACGTTTGACCACACATCACAAAAATGACATTGGTGAAACTACAGGAGTTGGAGTTGGAAGTTCTCCATCATCCACCATACTCACCTGATCTTGCCCCCACTGACAACCACTTCTTCCAGAATTTGGAAAACTTTTTGATAGGAAAACAAATTAATTCCGACGATGCTGTAAAACAGGCTTTCCAAGAATTTATAGACTCTAGATTGCCAGGCTTTTACAGTTCCAGGCTAGACAAGCTACTGCTAAAATGGCAAAAGTGTATTGACAATATGGGTGCATACTTTCATGAATAAAACTATTCCTTGTATTTATAAAACATTAACAAACTTTTTTTCTATTCTACAAATTTCACACTTGACGACCTAATGCAAATAGCTGCAATATATGGATATTGCATAAGCCCCAAACATTGTACTAGGATAAAAATCACTAATTGCAAGGGCAGACGAACTGCAACTCATGAATTAATGTATCTTACAAGTAAAGGACATCTGATCAGAAATTAACTCCACTGAATAATGTACAATGCATAACATTGAGTACATAACAGCATCGAGTACTTGGAAACATCACATTCATTGCACCAATTATGAGTTGCTCATTTTTTCTTTGTTGCCATCTGGTTGTTATTATTATTTAACCCCAAGTCATCCTCCATCCAGCAGGCCTGAAATCATGACCACCTCACTTTCTTAAGATATCCAGCACTACATCTTCCCCTTTGTTAGATGATAGAGTGCAACCTAGCATGTTAAGTGACAACATAGAGGTTTCTAGCATTAGCTTGTTGCTACCTGGTAGCTGCTAGAGTCACATCTGGTCGATGCTAGAGTCACAGCTGGTCAATGCTAGACTTACATCTGGTTGATGTTAGACTTACATTTGGTTGCTGCTAGGGTTACGTCTGGTTACTGCAAGAGTCACATCTAGTAGCTGCAATAAGCACATCTGGTAGCTGCAATAGGCACATCTGGTAGCTGCCAGATGTACATATGGTCCCAAATAAGGAAAATCAAGAAAATTTTTTAGAACGGATACAAAGCTAAATAGTAATCTCTACTATTGTGACTATGTGCGTATGCATGTAGTTGTATTAATGTTTATTCTATGTTTCCACTGTAATGATATAATAATTGTATTACCACTGTTGTAATATCTGCTCAATGAATGAATCAATCAATGACCATACATGCATCACAACAATAAATACTATAACAATAACATCATTATGATAGAAATATGATTACATTAGTAAATATGTATTCATTGATACATTACAAAACATACACCTATATTCATGCACATATACACAAATATACATTGTAAATGCACAGAAAAACACATTACATACGTACATACACACATATACACACATACATATAGGGTGTTCAGGATAAATTTAATAATTCTTATGTCTTCTTTTTTCAGGAACAGCATAATGTATTGGTGAAAAGTCAATGGCATTGGAAAATATAAAGATTAAAGTTGTAGTTGAGGAAGAGCTGGCTGACATGGAGTTACTTGTATCTTGATGATTCATGCTGGGTGTCAAAATGCTGACGTCACTACTACTGCTCAATGCTCTGTTGACATTATAAAGGTTGTAAGAAATGACATGGACAGGTGCAATAGAGACTGCAAAGCTGTATTCAGTAGGAAGGGACACAGCAGGCATTCTCACTGTGTCCATGCACCAGAGTTCATACACCAACTGATGAGTAGGCCTTAGGTTCAATGAAGACAGCTATGTGAAGTTGTTGGAGACTTTGGTCAAACCCTGGCTGGAGAAGGTTGCTGCTGGAAGGTCATGTGTGTGACAACATGATTCAGCTCCTTGCTGAGGACATAGAGGAAGCTGAGGGCAGCTCCAGAAAGAGTCAAAAGTGGTCAAAGAATTTGTACAATTTCACCAGCTCTAATTTCTTGCCTCCTAATTCCTTCAATTATAATCTTATGGATTATAATGTGTGAGGAATAGTTAAGAAAGACACCAACTGCTCTGCCAGCAACACCAAGGCTGAGCTGGTGGCCAAAATCAAGGAGGAGTTTGAAGATCTTCCCAGAGACACAGTGAGGAACACGTGTGTCAGATTTTAGAGCTGTCTTGAGGTCATAGTGGCAGCTGAGGGCAGCTACTTTGAGTAAACTGTTATCTAGTTATATTTGGGTGAGATATTGTATTTTATTTTTCCTTTACAAAAACTGTCAAACTCACCCTGTGTATACACACACATATCAGTACATACATGAATATATATCTGTGTGTGTGTAATAATCTATCTATCTATCTATCTATCTATATATATATATATATATATATACATACACACATAAATCAGAAAATGTATATATATATTCACATGCTCACAAATACAAATCTATACATACATTTACACATACTGGCTCAGTATACATTCACAAAAATACAAGCTACTTCGAATAAAACAGTGTTATGTCTTTGGAAGTGTGTTGCTGGCTCTATTTGGAAGTGCAGTACTGGCTCTCGCCAGAGAAGACTATCGACCTCCATTGTTGATGCCACCAATGTCAGTGCTGTGTAGCCCACTGTAGTCATGCCTGATGGTGGTGGGCAGTGAGGACAGGCCCTTGAGCAGGATGATGGCAATGCAGGTGGCCAGCCAATGTTGTACCATGTCGTTGCTGATAGGTCACAGTTCAGTGCTAATGGTCTCACGAGCTGTCACACTGGCTGGTCTGAAGCGATCATGGAGGTGTTGCAGGTGGATGAAATGGTCCTGCCTGGGCGTGGTCACCCGAGGGCGTGGTCACCCGAGGGCGCAGTCTATAGTGTTGTTGGTGTTGTATCGCTGTTGCAGGCGACAGATGGTGCTGACATGGACATTGTAAGCTTTCGCAATAACCAGGGCACACTACTCTGCTTGGAATTGGTCAATAGCTTGTTCTCTCTGTGCTGCTGATAATCAAGTCATACCTGATGCGTCTGAATTATGAATGCCAGGAATGCAGTTCAAGTTGATTTTTATACCCATAACCTCCATGAGATGCACATGCATTTCGATTTTTATGACAAGTGTTTGTGACTGCCACTCACGGTATTCAATGCAGCTGAATTGTGGCATCTTGTTTCAAGGAAAGTTGAAAGGTTACCTGCAATTTGGGTCTCAACCATAAACCAGCATGTCTTGGAATATTTACACTTACATTTGAAAAAAAATCATGTTTCTTTTGTGATTCACACACACACACACACATATGATAGACTTCTTTCAGTTTCCGTTAACCAAATCCACTCACAAAGCTTTGGTTGGCCCAAGGCTATAGTAGAAGACACAAATATAGAAGGCGGCGAGCTGGCAGAATCGTTAGCACGCCGGGCAAAATACTTAGCGGTATCTCGTCTGCCACTACGTTCTGAGTTCAAATTCCACCGAGGTCGACCTTGCTTTTCATCCTTCCGGGGTCGATTAAATAAGTACCAGTTACGCACTGAGGTCGATGTAATCAACTTAATCCCTTTGTCTGTCCTTGTTTGTCCCCTATATGTTTAGCCCCTTGTGGGCAATAAAGAATTATATAGTAGAAGACACTTGCCCAAGGTGCCACACAGTGGGATTGAACCTGGAACCATGCTGTTGGGAAGCAAGCTTCTTACCACACAGCTACATCTCAACCATTTCATCTAATCATTTCTTAGCTAAGAATTTGCTTACATTACCCACTCCATTACAGTCACTTACCTACTATTTTTTTTCCTGCTGATGACTTTGGCCAAGGATCCTTTTCATCTTACCTCATTTACATATCACACATCTACTTTTTTCCTGCTCTAGGCCTACCTTTCATCATGCCTAGATTTAGTAGTGACAACCCTAAGGTTTGGAGACAGGCAAGAAGGGGATTTTCAGTGGTACTGTTTTGGTAGCTAGTTAATATCTCTACCTGCAAGTGACAAGAAAGATTGTGCACAAGTTTCACACCCATGATTATTTTTGTCTTTTTATCCAATCCCTAGTGTTTTGCCACGTGTACTGCTCAAATGCTGCTTATAATTGTTTTCAAGAAATGTAACTCTTATTAATTATAAGTGTCATTGTTGTGACTTTCCCTTCCATATCAGATAATCTGCGTACTCATAGTTACCTGTTATGTAAGGGGAAGGGACAGAAAAAACGCGAACAAGATACGTGTTTAATACACAGTAAGACATTGTTTATCATGAGAGCGATTCAGTTTAATTTCTGACATTTGAAGGTGTGGGCATACTTTGGATCAGCCAACATCTATGGCTTTGGAGAGAGAAAGAGAGAGAGAGATTATTACAAGTTAACAAATTGTATTTGGAAAGAAATGGTTGAAAGATAACAAATTACAAAAGAGCACCAGAGACCCTGTTTTCACCTGGACAGAACAGAAAAATCCAAGAAGCTGAACAATATTCCAGGAAAAATATTATTTTCAAATATCTCATAAAAGTTATCACACTCAAACTCTTGCAAGGAACAATAGATTATAAAACAAATACTGAAGACATAGACAGAGCGAAAATATCAGAAACATATCATGAGAGAGAAAGTTTGGGAAATGTATTAAAGTAGTTAACCAAGTGACAGATACATGGTTCACTTCCTGTCAGAGGGTTGCTGTTTCTATTTTCTTTTACAACTTTATATAGATATTTAATATTTTTCGTAGTAAATTAAAGTGGGGAATGCATTCATAGGAAACCGTCAATCGAAGGGAAATAACTCTTCAGTTAATGTTTAATTACAGTCATTTTATAAGGTAAAACATTACAATAGCATGTTCAAAGGCTGAAACCACTTAACATATCTAATTATCAGCACTGAAATGTGCCTATGACAAGGACCTAATCAAGTAAACTGTAAAAAGGAACAATAGGATGGTAGGTATGATTACCGAAAGCGATGACGAGACTATATTAAACAGCCATTAATAACTGCCAAGTGCAAAATTAAAATACTTCTGTGAGTATATAAGATGAGAGGGAGAGAAAGAGTGAGAAGCCTGACGTGATTGAGTACCATAAATGCGGATGAGGTCTTCAAACTGTTCTCTTGCATTGTAAGGTGACTCACATAAATAGTAGCAATTAACAACTTCTGACCACACTCAGTACATTTGAGAGGGATTACTTATACAAACATTTGAACCTGACCTCTGGTTCAAGACTAAACCCTGATCCACTGTTGCCAACTAACACAACCCAGGAGTTGAGACATTTTACCTTCTCCTTCCAATATCAGTTCTAGTGTCCCCATAAATGTCAGTGGGGTGGGGAGTTTTTCCTTCCTGTCCTAAGTAACCTGAAATAGGTAAATACATATATACATAAAAGCTAATTGCAAACATTTCCTCTGTTGCTTTCATCTTAGTCAACATTTTGGAGATGAAGCATTAATTCACTAGAAATAAAGCAATGAGCTGGCAGAATCATTAGCATGCTGATCAAAATGCTTGGCAGTATTTCATCCGTTTTCACATTCTAAGTTCAAATTCTGCCGAGATCAACTTTGCCTTTCATCCTTATGTGGTCAATAAAATAAGTACCAGTTGAGCACTGGGGGTCAATATAATCATTTTACCCCCACCCCTTAAATCACTGGCCTTGTGCCAAACTTTGAAACCATAATTATTAGAAATCTAGGGACATTGTAAGAAATGCTGTGCAGTATTTGTTCTGGTTTTATATGTGCTAAGTTCAAATTCTGCTAATGTCACCTTTGTTTTTTGTTCCTAGAAGATCAGAAAACAAAGTGCAGGTCAGGAACAGGGGATGATGGCATTGATGAATGCTCTTCCCACAACTTCAGGCCTAGTGCCTATGTTAAAAAGAATTATTAGAAATTTGAGAAAATATAACTTAATGGATCTAGTTTAGTAACTGGTCTTAAAACAGTGCAAGTATTTATTAGTCAATAAAAAAGTGATAAAATTAGTGGATAATAGAATCATTAGAATGTCTGGAAAATACCTTATAGTATTGGTTTTAGCCCCTTAGATTCTGAACTCAAATCCTACTTGGGTCGACTTTGCTTTTCATTCCACTGGGATTGATAAAATAAGTTAAGGTCAAGTTCTGGGGTTAGTTTAACTGACAAACCCTTTGTTTTAGGCCACGTGCCTATGTTAGAAACCATTATTATTGTTGTTATTTTCAGTGTGTATATATAATTAAAATATTTATATATGTTGCTAAACAGTTCAAGATGCTGACATGTATCACTCATAACATTATCTTTGTGTTTGAAAAAAGAAAAAACTATTTTTACTGAGGAGGCCTCACCCACCTGAGGCCATGTCTGGTTCAACCATAAGGTATCACAAAACCTCACAGTAACCCGTCTCTGACCACTTCAAGTTCAACAATACAATGTTTCAAAATGTACATATGCAAACTGAAATTTTCCATTAAGTTATGTTCCAAATACCAATAAATACCATAAAGTTACTTATCTCACCATTTCTCCAAACTTATGACTATTTTAAAAACTACTTAAGTTTTTAGTAGAAATATAGCTATATGTTACAGTTTTACTGAAATATGATCCAACAAGAGAAAAGGTGGATTAAAGAAATAATAACAATAACTTCCTAAATTTGGCCCATGGCCATGTATATTCGACGATCAGGGAATAATTGATTAAATTTGACCTCTCCATCATGCTATCTAGAATAATGATAATAACTGTGTCTAATTTAGGCACACAAAGCCAGTTAATTTTGTTTAGTTGATTACATCGAGGCCAATACCTGAATGAAAGGATGAAGGACAAAGTTTAACTTGAGTAGGATTTGAGTGTAGAGTGAGAATGAATACTGCAAGATATTTTATTTTCCAACAACAATTATGCCCTAATAATAATAATAAATTCTCATATATATAAACAAGTTCTAAAGTGTTGGAGAGAGGTTAAAGATGATTAAATCGAATCCAGCATTTGATTTTGTTAATGATAGGTAAAATTAACCTTGGTAAGATTTCAATTCCAAAATCTAAATAGGTTTTGGAATTGAAAACAGCATAAGGGAGATAACTCAGTAAGGAAGATAACTCAGTCGTACAAAATGACTAACCTAGCCATATATGAACAAGTGTGAGATTCAATGCTGTCAGAAGATCGCCCCACCCTATCTCTCTGCTTTTCCGGAGGCTGCAGTTTTTTATGCAATTAAGCATAAAGAACACCCACTAAAAATTCGGGTGTTGTATATGCTTAGCAAGGGAGATTTCATTTTGTTTTAACTTCCATCAACAGGTAAATGTTTGACAGAATTAGTGAAGTCTCATCTCTACATTCCGAGTTCGAACTCCAACTTAGTTGAATTTCGCTGAATGGGAGAGGAATGATAACTGGCAGCACAGAGAAGGCGATGATATAATATACAGTAACGAGTGCAGTTTTCATTAAATTAAAGCAGCAGAATAGTCCAGGAGACAAAAAAAGTGATATAAGAATGAATGAAATAGGGGAGTAGCAAGTGAAGATTTCACAGGGACATATTGAATGAAGGACCCAATTGTGTGTTTATGGATTATATTCCCAGGCCTCAGTTTCGTAGGTGGGTAAGTCTTCTCAAGGACTGCACGACACCAATCCACCTGCTCCTTTTTGTCATCATGTCCACGAAGCTCAGCATCCTGATTACTATTTCATCCTCTGTCTTCCTAGATCTCTCTCTTCTATTCCACACATTCCCAGCCACTGTATGCAATCAGTATTTCTTTAGATAGCTGCCCTCATTCAATACATAACACATACCCATACCAGCATTTATTTGTATGTGTGCATATATACAGGAGTTGCTGTGTGGTAAGTAGCTTGCTTACCAACCACACGTTTCCAGGTTCAGTCCCACCACATGGCACCTTGGGCAAATGTCTTGCAAAGAGCTGTTGAGGCAAGTGAGATCGAAATTTAAAACTGAACCAAATTCGTTGACTGGCACCCATGCCAACCTTCCTTCATTGGACACTAAACTTAGCTTGCGAAGACCTGCTGGGGTAATTTTGAGATCGAAACTGACCCAAATTCGATGACTGGCACCCGTGCCAGTGGAGTGCTAACAGCATCTGTGTGGGATCACTACCAGAGCAGTGGTCTGGCTTCCGTGCTGGTGGCACGTAAAAAGCACCATTTGAGTGTGATCGATTCCAGCTTCGCCTTACTGGCACTCGTGCCAGTTTGGACTGACTCCTGTGCAGGTGGCACGTAAAAAAAACACCATTTGAGCGTGGCCATTGCCAGTACTGCTGGACTGGCCCTCATGCTGGTGGTACATAAAAGGTACCCACAATACTCTTGGAGTGGTTGGCGTTAGGAAGGGCATCCAGCTGTAGAAACTCTGCCAGATCAGATTGGAGTCTGGTGTAGCCATCTGGTTCGCCAGTTCCCAGTCAAATCGTCCAACCCATGCTAGCATGGAAAGCGGACGTTAAATGATGATGATGATGATGATGATATATATATATTTGTATGTCTGTGTATATGTTTGCATGTCTGTGTTTGTTCCGCCAACATCACTTGACAACTGATGATGGTGTGTCTGTAACTTGGTTCGGTAAAAGCGACTGATAGAATAAGTAATAGGCTTAGAAAGAATAAGTACTGGGGTCGATTTGCTTGACTAAAGATGGTGCTCCAGCATGGCCACAGTCAAATGACTGTAACAAGTAAAAGAGAATATATATAAAACAAAGGATGTCTCTTTGTGTAGTTTGTATTTCTACAGTTTTCAACCAATTTTCACCAAACTTGAATAAGTACTGGTGTTGATTTGCTTGACTAAAGGCAGTGCTCCAGGATGGCCGCTGTAAAATGATTAAAAAAGAATATATATAAAACAAAGGATGTCTGTGTGTGTAGTATGTATTTCTACAGTTTTCAGTTAGCCATGTGTAAAAATCTCTGTTGTTATGGTTTTAGTACATTCACCCTGAAAAATAATTTAGTTATTTCTAATTTTTGTCCTCCCAGTGTGTTTAAATTCAGTTTTGCCACATCTCCCTGAAAATTGACTTCAGTGTATTTCAATTTTGTTCTGCATACATATCTTTGTCTTTATGATATTTGTATGTTCGCTCTACAACATTATTTTATTTTAAATTTTATAACTCCATCTATTTAAATACATGATTTACATTTCTCCATCTATTTAAAAAGGTTATGTGTGTAGTTGTGCATGTGTACACATGACTGCTATGGGCTACATACAGCCGAAAAGCCTTTATTATTAACCAATAAGATGTCAACAATGCCATTGAGTGGTCAGGTATTAGAAAAAGCTATCCTAAAGTGGCTCAATTTTTTTCACTAAAGCAATTTTCTTCTGCATATATATAAATATTGGTATATATATACACACACATATATATAGGTATATATATACACATATATATATAGGTATATATATACACACATATATATAGGTATATATATACACACATATATATAGGTATATATATACACACATATATATAGGTATATATATACACACATATATATAGGTATATATATACACACATATATATAGGTATATATATACACACATATATATAGGTATATATATACACACATATATATAGGTATATATATATACATATATATATATACAGGGTCCCATAAATTATTGTTTAAAATATTTTGGTACATCTCTGCATTCATTCTACCATCTATCACATGTAAATTGCCAGTGCCATTTGCAGAGAAACACCCCTACACAATAGTGTTGCCACCTCCAAACTTTACAGTAGGAATTGTGTTTTACAGCGAATAGGTGGTTCCATCTTACGCGAATTTCATCCAAACAATTCAATTTTCAACTCGTCTGTCCAAAGAACATTTTTCCAGAATGTATTAGATTTATCTTGATGTTCATAAACAAATTTTAAACAGGCATCTCTATGCCTTTTAGTCAACAGCGGAGTTTTTCTAGGAGTGCGTGACTTCAGTTCATTCCTATGAAGTTCATTGCTGATTGTTCATAGTGTAACACTAGTCTCTGAAGCTAACAAATCTTCTTGCAACTCATTTCTGGTGATCATTGCATTTTTTACGATACTTCACTTCATTTTTCTTAAAGATCTAGGGGAAATCTTGCGTGGTGCACTGGATCTTATTCTGTTTTCAACAGTTCCCGATTTTTGATATCTTTGAATAAATGAAGATATGATAGAAAATGGAACAAGAGTTTCTGATATTGTCCTGTAACTTTTACCTGCTTTCCACTGTTCAATAATTAAGTTTTTCACTGAATTTATGAGTTCTTTACTTTTTGCCATTATTACGACACTACTTTATGTTGTCTCAGTGCTGAATGAGGAAGCTAGCGTTTTGACACTTAAAAATGACCACTGATAAGATTATTGGAACAAACGAGAAAGTTCTACTAAAAAAAAAAAATTATTTTAACAGTATTTTGTGACATAGAAAAATCATAAATTTATTCTGTATGAATACTTTTTTCAATCCTAAATATTTATAATTGTATATAAATTCATTAGTTACTATAATTTATTAGTTTCTTTTGCATATTCTTAGTTTATGCATGTGTATGCAAATATAGTATTGGTATATCCCATTTATCTTCATTAGAAATTAAATAAATAAAGAATTTTGACATGTACGAATATTCATTTCCTCCACTGTATATATACACACACACACACACACACATATATAGGTATATGAACATATATATATATATATATATATATATACACACACACACACACATATATATATTGGAGTGTGTATATATATATATATATATATATACACACACATATATATATTGGTATATATATACACATATATATTGGTATATGGACATCAAGAAAAACGTTTTAAACACAATGAGAAACGAAAACATAAAAACGAAAAGAGAAAAAAACGTACTTTTTTTGAACAACGAAAAAAACAAACAGTGAAACGAGACATGCAATATAAAAAGTACGTCTCTTCGTCAGTTGTACCTGTCCTATCTACTCCACGTTTCGAAGGCAAGGACAATACGCGACTTCGTTGGAACAATCCTTCCCGCAAAGCAAATTAAATAAAATTTGGAATTTTTTTTGCGAAGGGTGAAATTGTTAACAAGAACAGGACAGTGAGAACAAGACAGTAAAAACAAACAGTGACGGCTGTTAAACCAACACGATAGAAAAATTATTATTTTGAACACTGGATAGACGTGGCATGAGAAGAGAGACAGAAATAACATGTCTTTTCTATAGGAAGGCAGTGAACAGAAAGAGAGATCCCCTTTCGTCACATGTTAGCAATGAGAGGGTCAAGGAGGAAGAGTGAGAGAGAGAGGGAACGGTGAAAGGGAGAGAAGAACAGGGAAAGGGTGGGAGAGATACTCTTTCTCCTTTACACTTTTACTTGTTTCAGTCATCTGACAGTGGACATGCTGGAGCACCGCCTTTAGTTGAGGAAATCAACCCCAGAACTTATTCTTTGTAAGCCTAGTACTTATTCTATCATTCCCTGTTGCCGAACTGCCAAGTTACAGGGACATAAACACACCAGCATCGGTTGTCAAGCGATGTTGGGGGAACAAACACAGACACAAACACATACATACATATATACATATATATGACAGGCTTCTTTTCAGTTTTTGTCTACCAAATCCACTCATAAGGCTTTGGTCGGCCCGAGGCTATAGTAGAAGACACTTGCCCAAGGTGCTACGCAGTGGGACTCAACCTGGAATCATGTGGTTGGTAAGCAAGCTACTTACCACACAGCCACTCCTATGCCAATATATATATTCCATCATTATCGTTTAACACCTGCTTTCCATGCTAGCATGGGTTGGACAATTTGACTGAAGACTGGTGAACCAGATGGCTACACCAAACCAGGCATTGTGTTTATTGAGCGAAAACACTTAAAGCTCCATGAGGCTCCAGCAGGGGGTGGTGGCGAACCCTGCTGTATTCTTCCACAACTTTCTCTCACGCTTTCTTCCTGTTTCTGTTGTGCCTGTAATTCAAAGGGCCAGCCTTGCCACACTGTGTCACGCTGAATATCCCCGAGAACTACGTTAAGAGTACACGTGTCTGTGGAGTGCTCAGCCACTTGCACGTTAATTTCACGAGTAGGCTGTTCCGTTGATCGGATCAACTGGAACCCTCAACGTCGTAAGCGACAGAGTGTCAACAATATATGTTTATATATGTGTATATATATATATACATATATATATGTATATATATGTACATATGTGTGTATATATATGTGTATACGTACATATGTATATGTACATATACAAATATATATATATATATATATATATATATATATATATATATATATATATGTACACGCACATATACATACGTACATACACACACATATATATACACACATACATATACATATACACATGTACAAACACATATATATACACACATACATATACACATGTACACATACATCATGTATATACATATGTACATATACATACATCATGTATATATATATATATATATATATATATATATACATATACATATATACATACATGTATATACATACATATACATATATATATATATATATACATAAATTTCTTAACGTCTTCTTCACGTGGTATTGATGTTCACATGGTCAAAATTAACGTGAGTTATTTAGACATTAACAAATTTATTAGAATATTTAGCTGAAGATCAGAATAGAGTATTATGTACTCTTAACTGTGAAACAATTGTACTAAATTAACTAAAGGCAAGTGTTTTTTACTCTTCTCTATTGTTTTTTGTTCTGTGTGTATCAAAAATATCGCTATCAATCTGGAGTAATAATTTGTAGTTTTGAAATCAGTAGTTCTTTGACTGCTATTTCTGAATTCTCAGTATGTTGGAGAAGCAGGTTACTGTCAATCCCTATATATTTATGATTATAAATTTTTTACCGAAGAAGGTTTTTTTCATACTGAGCTACCCGGCAGAATTGTTAATTATTAATTTTATTACTAATTGATGATTCCCTGCCCTGCATATCTATATTTTAATAATAACTCCAAGGTGGATGGTTATACCGCAGGAATTCGTACGAGTCTCTTTCCTAAACGGGACTATTTCTGATACACACTGAATTGAAATTCATTAGGGCAAGAGATTTTGAACTTACTGGCTGATAAATTTCTTAACGTCTTCTTCACGTGGTATTGATGTTCACATGGTCAAAATTAACGTGAGTTATTTAGACATTAACAAATTTATTAGAATATTTAGCTGAAGATCAGAATAGAGTATTATGTACTCTTAACTGTGAAACAATTGTACTAAATTAACTAAAGGCAAGTGTTTTTTACTCTTCTCTATTGTTTTTTGTTCTGTGTGTATCAAAAATATCGCTATCAATCTGGAGTAATAATTTGTAGTTTTGAAATCAGTAGTTCTTTGACTGCTATTTCTGAATTCTCAGTATGTTGGAGAAGCAGGTTACTGTCAATCCCTATATATTTATGATTATAAATTTTTTACCGAAGAAGGTTTTTTTCATACTGAGCTACCCGGCAGAATTGTTGATTATTAATTTTATTACTAATTGATGATTCCCTGCCCTGCATATCTATACATATATATATATATATATACATATACATATATACATACATGTATATACATATACATATATACATACATGTATATACATACATATACATATATATATATATACATATATACATACATGTATATACATACATATACATATATACATACATGCATATACATACATATACATACATGTATATACATACATATACATATATATATATATATATACACATATACATATATACATACATGTATATACATACATATACATATATATATATATATATATACATATACATATATACATACATGTATATACATACATATACATACATGTATATACATACATATACATATATACATACATGTATATACATACATATACATATATACATACATGTATATACATACATATACATATATACATACATGTATATACATACATATACATATATACATACATGTATATACATACATATACATATATACATACATGTATATACATACATATACATATATACATACATGTATATACATACATATACATATATACATACATGTATATACATACATATACATATATACATACATGTATATACATACATATACATATATATATATATATATATATATATACATATATATGTGTGTGTATATATACATATATACACACATCATCATCATCATCATCGTCGTTTAACGTCCGCTTTCCATGCTAGCATGGGTTGGACGATTTGACTGAGGACTTGTGAAACCAGATGGCTACACCAGGCTCCAATCTGATTTGGCAGAGTTTCTACGGCTGGATGCCCTTCCTAACGCCAACCACTCAGAGAGTGTAGTGGGTGCTTTTACATGTCACCCGCACGAAGGCCAGTCAGGCGGTACTGGCAATGGCCACGCTCAAGATGGTGTATTTTATGTGCCACCTGCAGAAGAGCCAGTCCAGGGGCACTGTCAACGATCTCGCTCGAAAATCCTATGAAGGCCAGTCCGGCGGTACTGGCAACGGCCATGCTCAAAATGGTGTATTTTATGTGCCACCTGCACAAGAGCCAGTCCAGGGGCACTGGCAACGATTTCGGTCGAAAATCCTATGAAGGCCAGTCAGGCGGTACTGGCAATGGTCACGCTCAAAATGGTGTATTTTATGTGCCACCCACACAAGAGCAAGTCCAGGGGCACTGGCAACGATCTCACTCGAAAGTCCTTAGACATGCTGCAGGCACAAGTGCCAGACAGGCGATGCTGGGCACAGGTGCCATCACAAATTCGCTTTCGCTTGCCCCAATAAGTCTTCGCAAGCTGCGTTTCGTGTCCAATTTAACTCAATTTCGATTTCACTTGCCTCAACAGGTCTTCGCAAGTGGAGTTTAGTGTCCAATTTAACTCAATTTCGATTTCACTTGCCTCGACAGGTCTTCGCAAGTGGAGTTTAGTGTCCAATGAAGGAAGGTACGGCTAAGTGGACTGGCTGAGGCCTTAGATTTAGATCTCACTTGACTTGCTGGGTTTTCTCATGCACAGCATTTGACAGAGTATCTACAGCTGGATGCCCTTCCTAAACGCCAACCACTCAGAGAGTGTAGTGGGTGCTTTTACATGCCATCGGCATGAAGGCCAGTCAGGCGGTACTGGCAACGGCCACGCTCAAGATGGTGTATTTTATGTGCCACCTGCACACACATATATATATATACAATATACACACATATATACATATATATATGCACATATATATACATATATATATATATGCACACATATATACATATATATGCACACATTTATACATATATATATATATATATATATACACACACACACATATATATATATACACACATATATACATATATATATACACATATATGTACACATATACATATATATATATACACATATGTACACATATACATATATATATATACACACACATATATATATATATACACATATATATAAACCTACATATATATATATATATATATATGCATATTTATATAAACATACACATATATATACATACACATATATATAAACCTACACATATATATATACACATATTTATGTAAACATACACATATATATACACACATATATATTTATAAACATACATATATATTCACACACATATATTTATAAACATACATATATATTCACACACATATATATATATATAAACATACATATATATATATATATATATATATACACACAAATATATACATATTTATAGATATATGCATTACCCAGATGAACCACTTGTATAGTTGGGTCGTCACCAACTAAACTGTTAACCCCACCAAGCTTGCTTGCTGGGTGAGGCGGGTGATTGTGGGACGAAAAATAGGAGTGGAGCAACCCATGAGCAGTCAACGGTTATCCACCTTTATTTATATATATATATATATATATATATATATATATATATATATATATGTGTGTGTGTGTGTGTGTGTGTGTGTGTGTATGTATGTGTGTGTATGTTCCCCTCCTCCATCACTTGACAACTGATGTTCGTGTGTGTATGTCCCTATAATGTAGCAGTTGAGTTCAAGAAACTGATAAAATAAGTACTAGGCTTATGAATAAGAAGTCCTCAGATGAATTTCTTTGATTAAAAACTTTTTAAGGCAGTACTTCAGCATGGCTGTAGTGAAATGACTGAAACAAGTAAAAGAATATATATTTATGAACATGCATGTGTGTGTGTGTGTATGTGTGTGTAAATATAGTTCTCAGTCCTCTCTTACTCATGATAGTCCTCCAGGCCATAACAGAAGAACTTTAAATTGATTGCTTGTAGGAACTACTATATGCTGATGACTTCACTCTTATAGTGGGATCTGTAGTAGAACAAGAAAAGAAATTCTGGGGATGGAAGCAAAACCTGGAATCAAAGGGCCTTAAAGCATCTACTGAAGACCAAAGTTCTTGTTAGCCAAAAAACAAATAAGACTCTTCCTCAGGTAACTGGCCCTGCTCCATTTGTAGGAAAGGTGTTGGAAGGAATTCCATTCATTGCAATTATTTTAAGCTATGGACACATGAGGTGGAATCACAGGCAGGTTGTCAGGGAAAACCATCTTTCTTATACAGCAGATGTGCATGAACATAAGCACTAAGAACACATTGGAATTAGACTTTCTCAAATGCCCAAGAGACTCTCTTGAGGTTGTAGACAGCGTCTGTTACCTTGGTGAATATATCAGCTGTGGAGGAGGATGTTCAGAAAGTGTTGTTCCTAGAATAATAGGATGGAGGAAATTTAGAGAGCTATTACCTCTCTTGGCAACAAACGGCATCCCATTCAGAGTAGAAGGTAGATATGATACTTGTAGTGAGATGTGAGCCGCGAATACAGAGGACATGTGTAGATTAGAGAATAAATGATGCTAGTATGCTACAATGGATGTGCTACATCGGTGTGCATGTACAACAAAGCGCAAATGTGCTGAGTGAAAAGTTGGGTATAAGAGAAATCTGATGTAGCACACAAGAGAGATTATGATAGTTTGGACATGTGATGCATATGAAGACAGCAGTATAAAGTGACAATTGTTTAAAACTGATGAGGATGATACAAGAAGGCATGAAATTAAATAGTGAGAGCCTCATAGAGGAGACGACAATAGACTGAGACGTCAGGTAATATAAGGTTCTTGAGAAGACCTGCCTACCTCAGCAAAAATGAATCCTGGAAGCGTTGAGTTTTCCACCCACATCTAATATTAATATTGAAATGCTTATCAAATTCTGCTGGGGTTGACTTTGCCCTACATCCTTATGGGGTCAATAAAATAAGTACCAGTTGAGCACTGAGGTCAATGTAATCAACTTGCCTCTCCCCACAGAACTTACTGGTCTTGTACCAACATTTGAAACCAACTTTATATTAATATATTAATTCACAAACCCCTTGTCTCCCTCTTCTAATTCTGAAGCCCAACTCATTCTGTCATCTCTCTCTCTCTCCTGTCCTCCCCCTGCCATCTGTATCATTGCTATCCTGTCGCTTCACCTATATATCTGTGTTTCACCACTCACTGCATTCCCTTTTCCCTCTCCTCCCCACCTTTGCCCTATCGTGAACACCCTGTTGACGTACACTGTCTAACCCTACCTCTCCATTTACCTTCACCGCCTTGTATTTTGAGGGTACACTCTGTTATGTCGCCACCATCTCTGTCTGTCCGACTCGGGTAACCATGTTTCTATGGTGGCGTTACTCTCGTCTACCAATGTGATATTCAGCACGATTTCTCATATAAGTGTGTAGGTCAGCCAGTAGACTCATACAGCTTTATAATGTCAACATTGAAATAGTTTCCTAGCAGTAGCCTGACAAAATTGTAATCAATGTAGAATGATTTGCAAGTCCTTGCAGGCCTTAAGAGCCATATGACACATTATCAGCAATAAAGAAACCAAATGTCAAGATTTTCTTAGAATGAAATGAGTTTAAGAAGTGAGTCTTAAGTAAATCACAAGTCGACTTCCACTATACACACACACGTGTTGTAGACAGCACCCCTTTTACAAGAGACATACACTCAGATATGCATATGATCAGTGCAATTTTAATACCTAAGGACTCTCAGACAGAAATAGGAGGTTGTGATGTTAATGCTACTCCCAGTGACATTAGCAAGTACAGAAACGGGAAACAGAAAATTTAACAGTTAAAAAAAAAAATAACAATGAATTAATGCAAATAATTATAATAAGTTTATTATATGTGGTGCCGAAGCAACTACTACTACTAACAACAAAAGGTAATCTTAAAATTACACACGTCTTGTGAGAGCGTGGCAAACTGTCAGAATAGCTGTCACTACTCCATGGGAAAGAGCAAGGAGCTGGGTGGTTCTTCCCTTTTACGACAGAATTTTAGTCCCCCAATTCCGTACCCTTTTCCCGTAAATTTTTACTATTACATTGTCTCACAAGACGGATGTAATAGTATAAAAATTAGAAGAGAAAAAAAAAACAAAAAAAACCGAACAAATCATAAATACCTAAGTATTTAAACACGAATATTAAAAAATATAGCGAAGATATGCCAAAATATTTATTATTGTTGTTATTTTTATTATTAATTCATGAAGCGGCGGGGAAATGCCTGGCGTTATTTATTTTGGCTCTTTACATTCTAAATTCAAATCACCACTGAGGACAAATTTGCTTCACTTCTTTTCGGCATCGATAAAATATAGTTGATGCAATCGATTAACCCCTCCCCCTCAGAAATTGCAGGCCTTGTGCCAAAATTAGAAACAATAATTTAATTGTGTTAGTTTTATCTTCAACTTATTTCATCGTAATCCTATTTTATATCTGCAATTACAAGTGCAAGACAACTGAATTTATCAGCCAAAAATACATGAAACACTAAAATATTTATTTTTACCGAAGAATAGAACAGAAATGATTTTGAATGAATGAAATAACGAACAGACACATTGAAAGAATATTGAAAATTAAAAGAGAATAGATACAATGAAATAAAATTTGAAAGCATGACAAAGTAAACAATGTAAATGTCTCACCAGAGGGTATTGTTAATCCCGTGGGCCTGGTACCTTTTCCAATGCTACCTGATTCCATAGTAATTTATTAACAACAGTTATCGCACAATTACTCACTTTGTTTTGATTTAGTCGGAAGTGAAAGTCTGCTGCGCGCAATGCACCACGGGAAGTTTCTGAGGGTTTTTTTCACAAACAGTCTGCGTGTTACGGAACTGAAAACTTCATAGGTTTATAAGACAAAGATTTTTAAAAATGAAACAGAATCTAATCGAAGTGGTGGAAAACGAGCCTTAATGTTTATTTTATACAGGCACACGTATATGAAATATTCGTGATATTTCTGTGTGGTGATGTTCATTCCTTTTCACTACAATTTACCGTTAGAACATCGGACAAAATTCCTTGCAGTATTCAGTTACGTCCCTTGTGGTCTGAGTTCAAATCCTGCTGAGGTCAACATCTTTCATACTACCGGAGTAAATAATATAAAGTAACAATTAAGTATTTGTCTTGTAAAATTTCCTATATTCTAAAGGTGAATAAACTTTCAATAGAAGGACTGGATGAACCGAATGTGTATTTTATTGCTTAACGTAGTTTATCGTTGTCGACTATCAATTGACGTGGGAATTCACCGAAATTAAATTTTTATTGCAAATATTCTTTTATTCTTTTATCTGTTTCAGTCATTTGACTGCGGCCATGCTGGAGCAGCGCCTAGTCGAGCAAATCGAACCCAAGACTTATTCTTTGTAAGCCTAGTACTTATTCTATCGTTCTTTTATTTCTGTTCTATTCTTCGGTAAACACATCAGCATCGGTTGTCAGGCGATGTTAGGGAGACAAATACACACACACACACGACGGGCTTCTTTCAGTTTCCGGACTCAGAAGGCTTTGGTCGGCCCGAGGCTATAATAGAAGACACTTGCTCAAGGTGCCATGCAGTGAGACTGAACCCGGAACCATGTGGTTGGTAAGCAAGCTGCTTACTACACAGTCACTTCTTCAAATTATTTTTCAAACAATTGGTTGAAGTATTGAGTACAAACTACAAATAATGAGTAGTAAATTGAATTTCTGCTGAGCCATTAATACAATAGATGTTTATTTATTTATTTATTACATACATACATACATGCATGCATGCATGCATACATACATACATACATACATACATGCTAATAATTCTATACTCGGGTACACACCTTGTAGAATGCCGTTTAAAGCCTGTTCACAGTATTCGGCTACCTGATGTCATAAGTGGTATGAAGGTATTTGCCACTAAATTTACTTCAGGAATTCCTTCATGTCCGTAGAGTTTATAAAATATGAGAGTATGAAAATGGAATTCACGGGACTCTTTATCATTTACTACGATCGTTTCGACCCTTCATGAATTGGTAAAAATATATCTTTCTAACAAGATACGTATCACTAAAGAATATTACAGCCGGATAAAGAAAATATGAACCTCGTAACTATCTGCATTCAATAAAACAGTGACTCACGATGTGTTTGCAGTACCAGTACTCATATCATCATTTGGGCTGCTTGATGAGATCCGAGCCACTGATGTAAAAAATCCGGAAGATACCAAGCAGCACACATAATTTCCACGTCAACAGTGACATAGACCGCCTCTACCTAAAACGAAGACAAAGAGACATAGGCTTAACATCGATCCAGACTACCTTTGAATGTCATATATTTCTTTGGCAACATCTTTTAACCAACAAGTGTCGAAGTGCATCCTTTGACCAAGTTTGCACACACGAGGCAGATAACATCATGAGACTTGGAAAGCAGCTCCTTGAGCAGCATTCCATGTCTGGTAACCTTGAATACATTCCCAAAGAAGTCGCACGACTCTACCGCAACGTATTATCAGAGCGTATAGCAGTAGAAGACCATGCCTGGATATGTTATTAGAAATCTCCGGAATCATAGTAACATTGATCTTGAAAGCAGTCTATCATGGATCTTGAGAAATTAGGCTTCTTAAAATCAGAAAGGGGAAAACTGATTCGAAGACTACAGATCCAATCCATCACTGGAACTGTACAAATCTGTAAAACTTTCCAGACATTTATTATCTACGTATGTATGAGCATGTCCAGATATACAAGTATATGCATGAGAAGACATACGTAAAACAAAAACATACAAATCTACACATGCACTGATTCCAAATACTGCACATATACACACATACATGCAAAAATACCATGTTGATATTGAAATTCCAACGAAGGAGCTTTGGATCTAGGTTAGAAACCAGCTCTTTCTCTATTGGTAAGAAATCTTGAAATAAAACTGAACAATGACATACACACAGTGAAGGCGCAATGGCCCAGTGGTTAGGGCAGCGGATTCGCGGTCGTAGGATCGCAGTTTCGATTCCCAGACCGGGCGTTGTGAGCGTTTATTGAGCGAAAACACCTAAAGCTCCACGAGACTCCAGCAGGGGGTGGTGGCGAACACTGCTGTACTCTTTCACCACAACTTTCTCTCACTCTTACTTCCTGTTTCTGTTGTACCTCTATTTCAAAGGGCCAGCCTTGTCACTCTGTATCACGCTGAATCTCCCCGAGAACTACGTTAAGGGTACGCGTGTCTGTGGATTGCTCAGTCACTTGCACAATAATTTCATGAGCAGGCTGTTCCGTTGATCGGATCAACTGGAACCATCGTCGTCGTAACCGACGGAGTGCTACATACATACATACATACATACATACATACATATGCAATATAGTGAATAGATAGGGCTAGATTAACCAGATAGGTACCGTTCCAGCTCTCAGTTATAATCCAGGTTGTGGCTAACCGAATCGAGTGGTAAGGAGCACTTAGGACTACTTGATGTTGGCAATCTCAATGTATTTCATCCGATGGGTAAATCCTGGGTTCGCTTCACAGGATTACTTATAGTATACCGAGCGTATATCAAATGAATACGGAGATTAATACATTTATACTGCATATTTAATTTAAAATGTGTCCGACGCACGTTTCTGTTACGCAAACTTCTCGCAAATTGCATTTACACCCAAGCCACTGGGTGAAAATCATGTTTATCAATTGTAATATTTTAAAGGTTTTCATATTTTCGTGTTGACAGGGATTTTCTTAGAATGTGGTCTATGCCTATGGGACCAATTTTTTGTTGTTCTGGAGGTTTTGATTTTCCTGGCATTTCATCATAGTGTTTAAGAGCACCATTTGATATCATCCCACAAAGTCCCAATGATCACAGATACATTAGCTGGTTTTCGATGCCGTATTTTTGAGATCTCTGTTTGTTTCAATGTCCTTATATTTGCTCTGCTTTTCGAATGTTTTCAGAGAGGTCTTTTTTTTCAGTCTGCTGGAATGTTTTGTTCCTATGATGTTTCATCACAGTATTTGGTCTAATAGTCTCAATAGCCTGATCACTTTAGTTCTAGTTCTTTTCATATGGAAGTCGAAACTGACGGCATATGATCCAGTGTCAGTACTAACCAAGTTTAACAAAACTATTAGTGTACTCAGTCGAGACTAAACGAACCATAGCCAAAGGCCTGGTGGTTGATTCTTCTCTGTGTATACCACAAAAGCGACAGAAAGGGCCAGTGACATTTTTGAATATGCCAGCTCAATAATTTCTCGCTAGTAAGCATCGATGCTAAGCTATTATAATGAAAACCTCTGCTTCTGATTTAAGATCAGACACAACCAACCACTGATAGGTCACATTTAGGATCTTTTTTAAAACGGGGGCCACATTTTTCATTAATGTTTTACGTAGTGTTTTTGGTAGCGAAAGACTTTCAAACTTCGTATACTTATTTATTTTGTGTTATAGAACAGAAAAATATTTTTGGATTCGAATTTATTTCATGTAAAAAATTGTCTTATTTCGATAATTTCAACCAATCACTGACAAGTATTCAGTTGTTTATATTTACTCCTTGGCTGATTAAGCGATGTAAAGCGTATTTAATCTCCATACCTTCGTTTTATTTGCTTTTTTCATTTTAAATTTGCTTTAACCCTAACCTTAGGGTTAGGGTTAGGGTTAGGGTTAATTGTTTCAGAATCGTTTGTTTATGTAGTCGGCACTTAATGTATATCGGCTGAATGGACGTCAGTGATTGGTTGAAATTACTGAAATACGACAACTTTAACATGGAATAATTTATGGATTTCTTTTTTTTTTATGAAGACTATGAGAAAAAGATGTTTTATATGACACATTCTACCAGTGTTCCAAGTTTCAAAGTGTTTCGTTAATGAAAAATGTGGCCCCCGTTTTAAAAAAGATCCCACATTTATATCAGCATCACTCTTGCTGGTCTTCTTTTGTAGTGTTTGATGTCAGATTTAATGTATTCGTTGTCGCTTGTCAGTAGGGATGTGCGCCAAGTTTTGGTTAGGTGGTGGATGACAGCTACTAAAGGTGGTGGAATTTCAGTTAATTGCATTGTTTTGATAATCCGTGTCGTATATTGTTAAAGGGTTTTTGGTTGTCCAGTCATACCATTCTCAGTTTCTACAGTTCTTTATAGTGTTTTCTTGTATCATTTTATTAATTAAATAATTGAATCTCATACTCCCTTTTTTTATCCAGCTTGTTCAGGAGTTATATTGTCGAAACCATATTAATCATGCAGAAACAGACTGAGGCACCTAGTTTTGGCTATTTGGCTATATGTGGGGCTAAGAAGAGTGTAGTGACGTCATATTGGCGCCAAAAGGCATAGGCACCATTGCTGAATCCTTAACCACGCATGCGTGGGTTTTCAACATCGAAGCGTTCCCGCTATTAGACTGTCTCTTTACCAAGCCAGAGAGCGACCAAGCAAGACGTCTAAGCAGGCTCTCCCATTTGAGTTGTGGTTGAACCAAGTTGTCTCCACAACGACACAAGCTCGAGGAACCGTATATCTACATTTCAGGCTACTCTAAAACCGGACGATTGGTAGCTGTTTTATTTTCCACCGTACAATAAATATTTGTTGTTGTTGATCAGTTTGGAGTTTCTGCGTTCAGTTCTCTTCCAATTTAATATAGGAAAGTTAGGTGTATATCTGAAGATATATAACCCACTCTCCTAAAAGAGTAATGATCGCTGATATCCATGTGAGTACGTGAACGTGCCCTTGATACCTTTCTAATAGGTGTTATTAAAATCTCGCAGATAAAAGTTTAAATTTTTGAACAAATATCCTATAAGAAGATCTGAGCCTAAGGATTTCCTCTTTGGTATTTTTTCAAGGTTGTTTTTTATACTGCACCATCAATTTTGTAAAGTTTTTATACAACAAACTTACAGTTTTCTTGTTCTAATTCGTCTATCCATTCAGTTTTTGTTGAATTCATCATTCCTTTCTCTTGTTGATCTCCAGTAGTTTTCAACTTGTTCTGTTGTTGGGATGCTTTTTACTGATATTATTTTTGTTGAAGCTACGATTGACTGACGATCTGTCGTCATTCCCTCTGTTTACTTGCCTGCCTGCCTGCATGTATGTATGTATTTACGTATACATATGTATAGTGCATATATATTTATATGCCTGTGTGTGTGTGTGTGTGTGTGTGTGTATGTATGTATTTATGTGCACGTACGCACACATATGGGTTTAAATTGTTACTCATGAACAGGAAATAATTTTTCCTACCATAGGCACAAAGCCCAACATTTTTGAGGGAGTGGAGACGTCAATTACTTAGTGCTTAACTGGTACTTATTTTATCGACTCAAAAGATTGAAATGTAAAGTCGACTTCAGCAAAATTTGAACTTGGAACGTAAAAGGACAGAAGAAATGTCATTAAACATTTCGTCCAGCGTACTAACGATTCTGCCAGCTCACCACCTTGCTTCGATACAGAGATTAGCATGGCCCTTATGCATGGGAAGGAAATAATACGACTAAATTTGATAGTTGAATCAAATGACCTAATTTTTGGTGACACAAGAAGGATAATAATAAAAAACTAGCAATACCCATAGAATTTCCGCAGTTAATTTGAAAATTGCATGATGAAATTGTATATTTTTCTGATACATTTGATTCTTGAGAAAATGTAAAATTCCACAGAGGCAGTATTGAAGGGGCAATCAATCAATCAATCAATCAATCGCTCAATCTGTCTGTCTGTTTGTCTATGTATCTATCATATTCTACTTAAATTTCTGTCAATGTATGTTTCTGTCTACTCTAACAATACAGACAAACAAATCAAATAATTTGTAATAATTCGACCGTGCGAACCAAAGGAGATGGCGACGTAGACGGAAAAGGCTCCTTTTTACCATGTCGCATGGTCGAACACAAAATAAGATATATAATATAGAAAGCTCGTCGTGAGAGATACGAGCCATAGTGCCAGTAAAAGAACTTAGGACAGACAACCGATATATATAGAGAGAATAAGTTTATTAACATAGTGAAACTGTTTGTGTCTGTGAGCGTGCATGCGACATATATAAATAACACAGTAGATAATTCAGGCCTTCGTGTACAAGAGAATGTATACAACAATGTGAAGTAACGGATAGTCGTATAAACAATAGTGTGTGTACAATATGTGAGAGTACAAGTGTGCGTGTGAATGAGAGGAACACAGAACATAGAAAGAGTGTCTGTAACATAGACTACAAGTCTCAAACACTGAGATAGAGAAATACAAGTTCGTATTAGAGTTACACAAGGAGATAGAATGTTCATACGCATTAAGTTGTGGCCAAGTAGCAGAGCTGTGGTATCACAATATGTGTGTTGAGCGTCGAATGCTGTGACCGTTTACCTGATACGGAATATTCTCGCTGGTTAGTTCTGATTGTTGCTCGTGGTGGAAACAATCCACTCAAACAGTGTCGATATAAAACTCAGTGTGTTGATATTGGTGTGTACCTGGTGGTGGGGTTGCTGGCGCACGACATTGTGGTAGACAATACATAGGTGGTGAAGACGTCGGCGCTGGAACTGGCTGTAGCTGTGTTCTGTATGTGTGGTCAGCGACCAGACCTGTGAGAGATCTGGAATCGAAGACGACTACCGTCGTTGGATCGGGCTTATTTATAGCTGAAACAGAGCTCACCGGAAACCCAGAAAAACTCTATCTCACGTGACTTTATCTGAAAACCACGATTGGACGTAATCCACCCCTAGCAAGCAGAACATGGGGACAATTGCCGAAAAAATAAGAACCAATCAGGATGGTGGACAGAAGGGTCCAAGGCAGCCTAAGGCTAGATGTTAGCAGCTTCGTTATCATTTATGATTGAATGCCCGAGAGAGAGGTTTCACTACAAATTAAAATCTTCAACAACTAAACTTCTTTTTATTGCGTCACAATATTCTATTATACGACATTTTTTTAACATCATGTAACTGCTTTCCATTCCCACATTCATTTCAGTGAACACTTACTCACTCTCTTTCTCGTTACATCTCGTTTCAAGTACACCACATACCCCTGTACTTTAGATGTTTATATATCTTTCTTTCTACTTTCTTCAACTAACCAACCACACCGTAGCAGCAATACCCTTTCTCTTGTCTCTCGGCGCCAGTGCTCTCTCTTTCTCTTTTGAACAAACCACTTGAAAGTGTCTTAGCCTAATAACTATTACTTTGCCCTCACCTCACGTCGTTAAACTCTCTTCCTCTTTTTCTCTCTCTTCACCTCTCCCTCCAGCTAACCATATGACAGCGTAACACATTTCGGCCTAGCAGCACCTGTGGAAATTCCACGGTAAATACGAGAGATGGTTGTAAGTTTAGAGCCATAAAAATTAGTGTTCCCTTATAAATTGTATATTCTGCATCATTTCCATTTCAAAACACCTTTCAGTTCTTCTGGATAAGGTTGTAATTGAAGGAGCTTCACTTTCCAATTCTCTCAGCAGTCCAGAGGCTCATTTACAAATCTAAGAGCTCCGCAATGATTACAGAGAATAGTCATGTCATTAATGTTGTAACTTTCAACTGTGTTTACAGTTTTATTTTCCGTTTTCTCACATTTTCATTTTATATTTATCTAGAACACGCCTCCTTATTTGTTGTAAATACTCACTCAATACTCTTTGATTCATATTTTCATTTCTACACACTGACGTTCCTATGCTTGTTCTAGTGATTCGACTCTCAGCTTCTCTTTACATCTGTGTATCCCAACCATTTTTTCCGGTACCCCACTCTTTAACAACAAATTTTCCGGTGTCCCACTTTTTAAAAAGTCTGGTACCTACCAACATTTTTTTTAAAACATAGAAACACGATCTTCAATTGAATTACCTGGCTGACGGATACCTCGACTCGACAGTGAGCGAAGTTCACTACAACTTTTATAAACGCTTGACACTGGACAATAAATATTGAAACAGAAAAACAAATGTCTAACAAATGCAGATACCTCACTCGGTATACTGATTGGTCGTAGCTACATCGATTCCCATGGTTTAAGTATAAATATTACATGGCGATGTTTCTTTTTCATTGCAATGTCCAAAGATAGGCTTAGGGTCGACAAATGTGCGCTCAAATCATTTGTAAAAATTTTCAAAATCCACGCTAACGCATGCCCCACTCCAATTTTTCCATCGGCTGGCAATGACGCCACTGCTCCCCCTCTCTCTCTCTCACTTTCTATCTCTATTTGCTTTGTTTAACACCACAACCAGAACATCTGAATATTGTATTTCTAACCCTCTTTCTCTGTATCACTCCCTTCAATTAACTTTTTAGCCACGTAGTAGATATTACGTTCCTCCTACCTCACGTCATGAACATTTCTCTCTCCCACTTCTTCTTACTCCCTCTTTTTCTTACTCCCTCTTTCTCTCTCGCTCTTTGCCTTTCCCTTCGACTAATCATGACATCGTATTAACATATTGAGAATGATTTTTTTAACAAAGGCATGATAACTTGATTCATCTTTATAACTTGCCTAAAAGTTTGCTGCGTAATTTAAGGGCAATAACTCTTGCATCAGTTGTTTTTAGAATATTTTCATTTTAACCTATTTCCATGGAGATATACAAAGCTATGTAAAAATTAAACTGCATATTCTTGCTATTTACTAACGTATTTCTTTGTCTTGATACCGGTGCGACTAATCAATTTTGTAATTTGTTGGCAAAATCTCCTTGCATGCGTGTTAATTTAAAAACAGCTCCAATGCTATGAGCCAATCGAAATTTTTGGAAAAAAGTGTTGAATCAGAAACAGTGACACTACTTTCTCGACTACATTGTATGTATGTATGTATGTATGTATGTACACACATATGCATGCATACGTAACTATACACACGCACATACATACAGTGACCACTTATTCGTCTTCCTAACTAAACTGCATATGGTTCGCTGATGAAATCTAATAGTATTGAAACATGTTTGTTGTTTCCATTTGTTAGTTTTAAAGACCTACTCTTAAAATGTATCGACTTTATTTCCAAAAATTTCGTAAGCTGATAATCATTAAAGTTAACTATCTTGCTTATTGCTTTTAAATTTACCTTTATCTCAAACAGAGCTTATGTAGTCGTGAGTAGAGAAAAGCACTCTCCCGACTCTCCAAACCTTTGACCCAGCAAACATCTAGGATATGTCACATTGAAAGTGAGAGAGGGAGAGATAGGGGGGTGAGAGAGAGAAAGAGAGAGTAAAAGAGAGTGTGAGTATGGGTGAGAGAGAGAAAGAGAGAGAGAGAGAGAGAGAGTATGTGTGTGTGTGAGAGAGAGAGAAAGAGAGAGCTATACAAGCACGTAGCTCGCACTTTCTTTGTGGACGATTTTGAAAGAATGAAAGGCGAAGTTATCCTCAGGGGTATTTGAACTCAGAACGCAGAGAGCGGGAACAAATATCGTAGCGCATTTATATGAGTCATTAACGATTCTACCAATAAGAGACCGAATCATACGTGAAACCAAACCATATGTTTCTCCCCTCACTTATTTTCTCTCAGCTATATTGATGGTCAATGCCAATGATCTGGCAGAATTGTTGATGCGTTGTATAGAATGTCTTGCAGTATTTATTCGAAACCACAACATCCTGAGCTCAGGTCACATTTTGCCTTCCATCGTTTCGGAATAGATACAGAAACCATCAGTCCAGCTATGGTATCAGATCCTCTGTTTATGTCACTTTCTGTGTGTGTGTGTGTTTCTCTCTCAACCTTTCTTTTTCACTTAGTTTTTTCATATTGTACAAAACACAACTTGTGTCACACTCATTCGACCTGGAAAGTACATTAAGGATACACATATATGCGGAATACTCAACCATTTACACGCTAATTTCACGAGTAAAAATTCAGCTTGTTAAACAATTGCATGGTCATCGTCGACACTGGAGGAAAACCCACCGTTGATTATATATATATATATATATATATATATATATATATATATATATATATATAACTTACTTGGAGACAGTGCGTGGCGTTCGATCATATGATAACGCAAATAATATGTAAATATATGCATATATCCATACATATATATACATGCCTACATCTATATGTATACATACATGCATATATGAGTACAGGACATCATAAAAAGAACGTTGAACATTTTTCTTCCGAACAACGAAAAAAAAAACAAAAAACAAACAGAGAAACGAGACATGCAATATAAAGAATATTTCCCTTCTTCAGTTGTCCCTGTTTCATCTACTCCGCGTTTCGAAGGCAAGGACAATGTTCGAAAAAAAAGTTCGTTTTCTGTCTTCGTCCTTATGTTTTCGTTTCTCATTGTGTTTAATGCTTTTTGTGATGTCCTGTACCCATATATGTATGTAGACGACCGTGTGAACCAAAGGAGAAATGGTGACGAATGGAAACAGGCTCCTTTTAACGCGTCGCACGGTCGACACAAAATATTATATATGTTATAATACTATAACATAAGAGAACTAGGAAATGCCAGTAAGGAAAAAGTTAGAGATGACTCCACCGATAAAGATGTATAACAGTAAGGTTTATTAGAGCATTAAACTGTATGTCTGTGTGTGCGTGAATGCGACATAATAAAACACAATATAAGACAGGCCGTCATGTAAACAAAGAGTGTGTATACAAATATATGTATGTGAATGCAAGAGATACAGAGGATAGAAAAGAGTCTGTAATAAGGACGTTAAAAGTAAGTCCAGACACCAGGATGTGAAATATCAGTTCTCAGTTAAAGTACACAGTAGTTGAAAGTCTGTATATAAGAGGTTGAGGCGTTGAGGCAGAGCTAAGTCACTTGTCGTGCAGTTGAGGCTTTTATGCCGGGCCGGGCTACTTGATACAGATGGTTTCTCGCAGGTGTCGAATTCTGGCTGTTATTTCGTGGTGAACAATTCACACAAACAGGGTTGAGAAGAGAAGCTGCGGTTGCTGCTTGGTTGCTTGTGTACGTAGAGTCGTGTTGACGCTGGCGACGATGCTTGTAGTAAACAGTTGAACGATGGTGTTGATGTCGTCGCTGGAAACTGGCTGGTTGGTGCTGTGTGGTCTACGACCAGACCTTAGCAGGTCTGAAGCCGAGACCTATTGGCGCGTATAAAGCAGGCTATTTATAGGTACAAGGAGGCTCCAGAAAGATCAGAAAAACACTCTCTCATGTGACCTTATTAGATGGCCACGATTGGTCGGTTTGCACCCTGGCGCGAACAGGACAGGTGACAATTGCCGCGCAAATAAGAGTCAGTCAGGTGATGGACAACAGCCGGGTCCAAAGTGGGAAAGAGATGTTACCTGCTACGTTCGCATTTGTAAATAAATAACCGTGAGAGAGGTGGTTTCACTACATGTATGTATGTATACATATAGATGTAGGTATGTACATATATGTATGGATATATGCATATATTTATATATTATCTACGTTATTATATGATCGAACGCCACGCACTGTTTCCAAGTAAGTTTTATATTAATTACTACTGCGCACTCTACTACTATTACTATCACTTCTCTGTCTATCTCTCTCCCTCTCTTGTTCTTCATCCTTTCTGTTTTTCTCTCCCAGCCCTCCTCTATTCTTCTCTTCCTTTCACCGTTCCCTCTCTCTCACTCCTCCTCCTTGACCATCTCGTCGCTGACACGTGACGAAAGGGATTCTTTCTACTTCCTGCCTTCCTATAGAAAAAACGTGAATTTTTTTTCTCTCTCATTCACATCTAACTTCGCGTTCAAAATAATAATTTTTCTATCGTTTTGGCCTAACAGCCCTTACCGTTTGTTTTCACCGTTCTGTCTAGTTTTTTCTGTCTTGTTCCCACTGTCCTGTTCTTGTTTACTCTTTCACCCTCTGCAAAAAATTCTAAATTTTATTTAATTTGCTTGCGGGAAGGACTGTTCCTACGAAGTTGCGTATTGTCCTTGCCTTCGAAACGCGGAGTGGATGGAACAGAGACAACTAAAGGAGGGAAATATTCTTTATGTTGCATGTATCGTTTCTGTTTGTTTTTTTTCCCGTTGTTCGTAAAAAAGTTCGTTTTCTGTCTTCGTCTTTATGTTTTCGTTTCTCATTGTGTTTAACGTTTTTTGTGATGTCCTGTACCCATATATGCATGTATGTATACATATAGATGTAGGTATGTACATATATGTATGGATATATGCATATATATATATATATATATATATATATATATATATATATATATATATATATATAGAGAGAGAGAGAGAGAGAGAGAGAGAGAGAGAGAGAGATAGATAGATAGATAGATAGATATAGATATATTCGCCATGATAGATCGCTAGCCACTACACGTTCTTTATTTTCTCTCCTTGTTCCTTTCTGTGGAAGAGCGTAGGCTCGAAACCTTAAAGTCTTCTTCACTTCCCGAGCGTTAAACTAATACATCTGTTTGTTATCTACACCACCTGTCTTCGTCTTTTGTTGTTTCTTTTTGTGAACTCTCCCTATATATATGTATATATATATATATATATACACATACATATACATATACATATACATATGTTGATTGCTTCATCTTTGCAGATGATTGCCGTCTCCTCATGTACCCCTATCAACCATCATCAGCTCCAAACGTTCGTCCATGACCCCTTGGGTGGCTTTTAAGCCTAGCATTAGATTTGTACGGTCTGCAGCAAAGGTGACAGACAAATGATCTGCCCTCTATTGAATTTATTGAATCAACTTGTGAGATGTCATTTATTTTGAATCGATTTGATTTTTATTTTATTTCTATTTGAAAATGTGGTTATGAAACACGAGTAGTCATTTTATTATTTTAATATTCATTACTTTGTACTTTTTTGATTTTTATTATAGGTCTTTTTAGTATATTTACTTATTAAATTTTTCTATATGTGATTGTGGACCTAGCGTCTATATGTATACAACAAGTGATTTTTGCATACGAGCATGATTGCGTACATATGTATACACATGTGTATGTGTATTTGTGTGTATATTTACGTTTCACATATATATGTCTGTATATGTATATAGTCTGTGTGCATCCATCTGCGTATTTTGATGCATATATGTATATTAATGGTTTAGTATGCGTATATACTGATGTAAAATATTTATGTAATACAACGTGGAAATTTTAATTATAATCTTAATTTTTAATCTATTAATCGAATTATAGTTCGTATAGAATTATTTGCAATATGTATTTTGAATCCGCTCTTCGATTTAAGGTTTTCCTCGATTTTTATGATAGGATGAATTTATATTGAATTCACTCATTTTGTTTATTTTTTTCATTGCATGCTTAAGACCGTTAATTGAAAGGACCAATGAAACAAATCCATTTTTAAAGATGTATCCTTTAACTAGTTTTGATCATATCGTTATTTCTGTTCTATTTTAACAAAACTGCCCAACGAACGGGAACGGGAAACTCTGAGTAACAGCTTTTGTTATATTTCTGCTGCTTTTAAATAAAGCATATTACTCTACCTCTGGTATTTGAGTACTCTTTTTTCCACTTTGTTTCACATTTATGTGCTTACTCCGTTATATATATATATATATATATATATATATATATATATATATATATATATATATGTGTGTGTGTGTGTGTGTGTGTGTGTGTGTGTGTGTGTGTCTATGCGTATATATATATATATATATACATATATATATAATACAAATGATATATGAGCATATGAATGTATACATACATATATTTACATACCTACATCTACATGTATAGATAGATGCATATCCGGGTACAGGACGTCAAAAAAGGAACGGGAACATAAACAAAGTACAAAAAAAAAACAGAATGAACACATAGGAAAACAGACAAGCCACTTATGGAACTTTTCCTTCATCAGCTGCCTCTTTTCTAAACTAGGCGTTTCGAAGATGATATATATATATATATATATATATATATATATATATATAAAGAGGGGTTAAATGATGGGGGTGATGTTTTCAAAGAGGTGGCATGTGTAACCTGATCGCCTCTGCCGATCAAACTCCCAACCCATGCGCTCCCGTCGCGACACTTATTCTGCCCAAATTTGACGATGATGTTACTTAGTTTGGTTTGAAATAAAGAACTTGATCAGCTTAATAATCCTAACTTAATCCCGGGCAAAGCCGAGCTATACTGCAAGTATATATATAAAACTATCTATCTATCTATTATCTATCTATTTGTATATATATATATACACGCATGTATATGTGATATGTGTGGTTGTCAAGATGGATAAACAGAAAGACACACACAGACACACGTGCGCGCGCGAGTAATTATTTGTAGGAAAAAATTTTAACCTGTGTTCTTATATTTAATCTACCACTAATTAGCTTTCTTATGTGCAGTTTTATACACACCCAAAGACACACGTAGACATACAAATTCACATGTATATAGCAGAATCGGTAAAGCGTCGATCAAAATATCTTATGGTTATGGCTCTTTGTGTTATTAATTCAAATCCTGCCCTAGCAGACTTTGACGTCCATTTTTCTGAATTGGACAAAATATTTACCATCCAACAAATAGTGGGTAAGTCAATATAATTGACTTAATCTTTAAATCCGGCGTCTCTGCATAAACTTGCTACGTACAGAACGAGACCACCCGTATCCATAACAGATGTAGTGTCACAGCTAGCCAGATTACCCGAACTCTGTATTTCCTAAAAGTTTTAGAAATCAATGGGTATCCAGTATCTCCAGGTCTAGAAGCCCCAAAACCTTTTTCGAAGTTACCTCATTTCAACTAGAGGACCACCACTGCTATCTGTAAGACCACGTGTCAGTGAGAACTCCCCCTCCACTTTAAACGACACACCAGCACACTAGCTAACTATTCCATTTGCGACACATGCAAGTGTTAGTGGGCCTATGTAATCAACCAGCTATGATGTTCTTAATGCAGGAATCACTACATTGGTACTGTGAACCGGCCAGTCTTCTTTCCGCAAACATCCTGAAATGCAATAACTCTACCAACGGCACAGACGCTTTCATAAAGAAATATTGAAAATCTTTGAATCAATGAAATTTTGATTACGCATTAACTTAGCCAGAAGATCAATGATTGAACGGTGGTAGACCAATGATTTGTAAAATCTCCTCACTGTAGTCGAATTCGTGTCTTCTACTACTAATATCAGCACGATCATAATTTAATAACTGTTCCAATACCGATATTATTAGCCGACATCCCAATTCTACATCGACCATCACCGCCGCTAACTTCTATATAGGTGATAGTCACTTCCACAACTAGTTCCACAAACCAATGGCTAGCTACTCGCCATTGCCTTCACTATAATCATTGCGACCACTGACCATTTCGGAAGCTACAACCACTGCTGCTATTGTTGGTCGCTGCTATTATAATCTCTAATCGTTCATTAGTGTTAACAGCACTTACACGTACGTCGCGAAGTATGGATGCAACTTGTTCAACTTCCACCACTACTACTAGCCCTTCTACTTCAGTTGTCAGCACCACAACCAACATAACCGACATCTAAATAGACTGATAATTCTTTGTTTACTGCTGATGTGCTCGAACTATACAAGACTTTAAAGTTTATTCCTTTATCCGCATTGTAAGAAGTTCTCTATTCTTACTCATTTACTTCTTTATCACAATGCATCAAGCAAGCTACCTTGCTCTTTTGATACATATATATACACACATACATACATACATACATACATACATACATACATAACCGCACTGTTCACATTAGAGATTCCTTTTTGCTGCACTTCTAATAAACTAATATATGCCTCTAATTTTTTCTATATCAAGCAAACCGGCATCCGACTTTGCAACGGGTCACCTATCTCTCGACATTTCCGCTTTACTGACCATTCTACCAAACATCACTCGCCTCTTGAGGGAAATAGACCTTATGTTATATCTCAAACTTACACGACTTACGGTTTGAATTACTCCACCTCATTTTTTTTTACCCAACCCACCTTATACAACTTTCAGTTTAAATTCTTCCCACAATCTTATTTTTTGCATCACTATACACCTATTGCCTCTGTTCCTTTCTCCCTTCTTTCACGCCACTACTATGCACCGAAATCTGGTGCAAGGGGGCTAGTTGATTACATTGACTCCAGCACTCAACATGTATTTATTTCATCGATCCCGAAAGGGTGAAAGGCAAAGATGACCTCGGCTGAATTTGAACTCAGAAGGTAAAGACGTATGAAAAGCGGCTAAACATTCTGCCCGACGCGATAACGATTCTGCCAGTTCACCACCTTGATAACAACAACAACAATGATAAACTTGTGCATGGCTTGGAAAGATTTTAAAAAGGTTTACAACATGTTGCCGCATTCGTGGATTTTGGAAACACTCGACATGTGTGGACTTGCTGAGAACGTTGTGCACTGATTAAGAGCAGCATGCCTAGTTGGAAAACACGTCTTTTCTGTAACAACTAGGTTACAATCAAAAGAGGTATCTTCCAGGGAGACTCTTATTTCTGTATTGCCCACAAAGGGCTAAACATAGAGGGGACAAACAAGGACAGACAAACGGATTAAGTCGATTACACTGACCCCAGTGCGTAACTGGTACTTAATTTATCGACCCCGAAAGGATGAAAGGCAAAGTCGACCTCGGTGGAATTTGAACTCAGATCGTAACAGCAGACGAAATGCCGCTAAGCATTTCTAACGTGCTAACGTTTCTGCCAGCTCGTCGCCTCCAGGGAGACTTGTTCACCTTCGTTATTTGTTATAGCCATGATCCCACTTTTTGTAGTCTTACGCAAAGTCAATGCGCACTATGAGCTGAGAAAGAATGGACCCTGTCTCATCCACGCTCTTTTCATGGATGATTTAAAACTGTTCGCAAAAACAGAGCCTGAAATGGAGAGGCTGGCTGAAACTGTGCAGATGTGCAGCAAGGATACAGGGATGGAATCTGGCATCTCGAAGTGTGTGGTGCTCACTTTGAAACGGGGGAAAAGAGAAGATTGTAGGGGCATAGAATTGCCAAACGGAGAGAGAATGGAAGACCCCGATAATGATGGGTACAAGCACCTTGGGATCCTGGAGCTGGACAATATCTTGCTGGAGATGGAAATGAAAGACAAGATCATCACTGCATATTTTAAGAGCCTCAAACTTCTCTTGAAATCAAAACTCATCTCAACATATGGGCTGTAGCTGTAGTCCGCTATAGTGCACCCATTCTGGAATGGACGCAAGCGGAGATTAACCAATTTGATCACACTACTCGAAAGACAATGACAATGCATGGTGCCCTCCACCCTAAGGTGAATGTACACAGGCTCTTTATGAAGAGGGGTAAAGGTCGACGTGGGCTGATTAGCGTAGGGAGTGCACCAGCAGTGAAAGAAGAAACATGGCAGAATATTTGGTGAACAACAAACAAGACCTGCTACAGTATGCTATTAATGCAGAAAGATTTTCCAAAAATAAACTTGAGAGTGATCATGAATTCCGATTGCGAACAGCCAACGAGATAGAAGAAACCCTACTCTGCATAGAATTACATGGTCAGTTACACTGTAAAACTGGCTACTTAAAAGACCAGGAAGCATCATGGAGGTGGCTCAGCAAGGGTGACCTAAAAAAGAATATTGAAAGCCTAATCATCGCTGCCCAGGATCAGGCATTGAATGCCAACTCAGTGAAGAGGGATACATACCGTGTCGGAAGAGGGTCGAAAGCGTGTCTCACATTGTTAGTGTTTGTGAAAGTTTTGCGCAGAAAGAGTACAAGCGCAGACACGACATGGTAGCCCAAAACCTTCACTGGCTACTATACCGGAAGTATGGATACGAGTGCTTGATACCAACATACACCGGAAAAGGTAATGGACGAAAAAGGGAAGGTATAAATCTTTTGGGACTTTGACTTTCAAACAGACAAGGTGTTAGAGCACCGAAGACCGGATATAGTAACCTTTGGGAGGAACAAAGAAGAGTGCCTAATAATCGACGTGGTAGTGCTAGGAGATCAACATATCGTCATGAAAGAAAGAGAAAAGATTGGTAAAGATGGAGACCTGAAAATTGACATCATTAAGATGTGACAGCTACGTGAGTCAAACATAAAAGTCGTCCCTATTGTCATCAGAGCATTGAATTTAATACCATCCAACTCGAAAAAAAAAAAACATCTGGAAACTTTAGAAATACCCTACAATCTAGGTGTACTGCAAAAGTCGGCATTACTTGGAACTGCATATATATTGCATAAAGTACTGTCTGTCTGAGATCCTTGTGACAGACAGTACAAACCCCCGGTAGATACAATATCTTCAATCAACAGCATCGCGCAATTGTATCACGCGACGTCTTAAATAATCTATACTATAATGGAGAAAGCTTCTTATTAATTAGGTGTGTAATAATTAATAAAAATACTAAAAGAAAGCAATTATTAAAGGATTGACCTTGTCCCATCATGGCCACTGCTCGTGAGCTGAAACTAGATAAAATAAAAATTTTTTTTTTAAATAATTTCGATTTCTCAAGTTTCTTGAATTTTTTAAACTCCAATTTCTCGTAAATTTAAATATTCATTGCTTTCACTGCGTCCAGTTCACAAATTTAAATATTCATTGCATTCACTGTGGAATATTCCATTCTCATTTGCAAAGTCTCACTTTCTCTTTTAAGTTTTCATTCGCTATTTGGAAAACCGTCAGTTTCTTCTATTAATGTATACGTAATTTATTATTTAGTGAATGAAAATTTTTTTAAATACCCATATAATTTTTGAATGTGAGATAACTGTGAGAAGAGCCTAAAAAGTTGGGTAATTACTATTAGAAGACGAGGAGAAAAAAAAAGTTACCGACAATAACTCGAAACTTGCAACTTACAGTTTCCAAACACTCTGTACTACTAAGCCAATATATAAACAAGCAAGTGGCACAAGCGACTTCAACAGTGACACAGTCGCGAACACACAGATACACATATAAACAAATGAAAGGCAATGAATGTGTGTGCGCGCGCTCGCGCGCAATGTTCACTGACAAAACTTCGTGCTGCATTACTTTTGCGAAGTTTTATCAGTGAAGATAAAGCGAAGATAATATTTTGACACAAATGAAATTTTAATGTTGAAGCGAAACTGGTACTACTTAAATACAGAGGTCCCTTAATGGTACTACTTAAATACAGAAGTACTACTTAAATACAGGTGTTATGTACAAAACATTGTACGTGCAATGACACCCTAATCCTAATTAACCCTAAAACTTGCCCTAACCTTAACCCTAAAAACTAATTCTAAAACTAACCCTCCCCTTCATATCGTTACATAGATGCATCAGGACCTCTGTATTTAAGTGGTGCCGTGAAACTAACGGTTTCTGTGTGTTCTTGAATGGCTTATAAACATCTACGCTGCAATTGTTTTTGTTTCAGCACACAATCTCAGATCAAGTCACTTGCTATGCAAGTACATCTCCATGATTTTTTAAAATCACTGTGGATAAATGCCAGCAATGACCTTCACAGGCTCTCCAATATTTTAATTTCTAAACAGAAACAATCAGGGGTAGGGAGTGAAGTTGTAAAAATTCTTAAGTTCTCAAATCTTTTTATGGCATATAAATGTATTTATGGGGAAAAAATATTGAAAACATCAATACATGCGAGAGTGATAAAGAAACGAGGAGGGTTGTCTTTGGATATGCTAGAAACAACAGCCAAATCGCCCTTAAATCACTTACTTTTCCGCTCTTCCCATGGTTCTGAAGAGCAAAAGGAAATTGGCCAAAATAGGTCTAGAGTGGGATGATAAGGGAGGGGGTGCAAAACAACAAAAAAAAGTTTACAAAACATTTTTCATACAGATGCCCCCCACCCCATCATTTCAAAGTCTGTGGTTTAAAAAAAAAAAAATGAGAAAAATCCCAGAAAAAATTTTCTCCACAATTTTCTTTAAAATCGTAATCTATGTCGTTTGAAAGGGATTTGTATAAATTTTCATTAAAAGATACCCATCTTCCTGAAAGTTATGAGGAAAAAAAGTCAGATCGTGTGAATTTTCTAAAACTCTTCTCTCCACCCCCTCGGAAAAATTCTTTCTCATAAATCCCTATATATATACTCTGAAGCTTAACATCTAAGCAGTATTTTTAGAAAATTTTGTTAAAAAGTATCCATTTTTCTGGATATTATGAGGCAACAAAGTCAGGGGCATATACATCTGTAGTAATGCCCTTTTATTTATACGATTTTTTCATTTCATGTTTATTTCATACATTGTTTGCAATGTTCTCTCTCCCCACCCTTTCTCTCACACACACTGCAAAGCTTACAGAAGGGTTGCTGAAGTAAAATCGCTATGTTGCTTTCAGGGGAAGATAATACTTGACAAACTGCTTTTCCCTCTGTCGTTGGACTACCATGATGCTTGTTTAAAAAAGAGAGATTATGACTGATAAGATAATGAAAACAATACTTACTAAGCAAGTGAGCGCTATTATACAAAGAAATAATTAGACATAAAATATAAAAATTATAAGAATTGGGAATCAAATGGGAAAATATTATCAAGGGGCTAGCAGAAAACCGTCTGGAGGACGGTCTTTCTGCTAGTACTAATGATAATGTGTGCGTGTGTGCTTAAATATATACATATAATGGGCTCCCACACTGTTTCTGTTCAATAAATTTTACATCCAGTAGAAAACACTTGTCCAAGATGTTATGCAGTGGAATCAAACCCAGAATACCATGGTTACAAAGGAAACTTTTTAACCATGCACCTGTAATACTGATACCTTTTATATTTTATCTGTCTTAGCTACTTGACTGTGGGCACCGCTTGAAGAGCTTTTTAGTCAAATGAATCGACCCCAGTTCTTTGCTTCTTTAAGCGTGGTACTTATTCTATCTGTCTCTTCTTGCCAAACTGCAAGGTTACAGGGACGTAAACAAACCAACACCTGTTACCAATTGGTGGTGGAGGATAAATACACACACACACCCATTTATATATATGATGGGCTTCTTTCAGTTTCTGTCAACCAAATCCACTCACAATACTTTGGTAGGCCAGAAGCTATAGTAGAAGACACTTGCCCAAAATGCCATGCAGTGGGACTGAACCTGGAACCATGTGGTCCGAAAGAAATCTTCACACCACAAAGTCACAATTGGCCTAAGGGTATTTCTAGAATCCACAACTAAATCGGGCAGTTACTACACTTCATTCACTGGGGTAGTGGGTTCACGTCCAGCCCTATGAACATTTCTTTAATACGAAAATATGGATGTAATACAGTGTATTAAGATTTGTTAAAGCTTTAACAATGTAATCATACAGTAGCGGAATAATACTGCTGATTACTTGTCTCCTCAGTTTTGTTTTGTGGTTAAGGTTGTTTACTTCTTGATGTAAAGTGAAAAATAATAGATAGAAGAGGTGACATCTGTACAAGGAATATAGCTTTCAGAGATATCGCAAAGAATGTACATTCAGTCCTATCTATGAGGACTTTTATACCATCTAAAAAATAAAATGTCAAAAAAAAAAAAAATTGAAAGAAGTTTATTTCATGAATCCAATCATCTTATAGTTTTCAAAATAATTGTGGCATTTCAATTGGTACTGTTAACAACAACAATAATAACAATGATTTCAAATCTTGGCACAAGGCCAAGAAGTTCAAGGGAGGGGTAAATCAATTACATCGACACCAGCGCTCAACTGGTACTTATTTTATCGATCTCGAAAGGATGAAAGGCAAAGTCAACCTCAGCAGAATTTGAACTCAGAACGTAAAGACAGACGAAATGCTGCTCAGCATTTTGACCAGCATGCTAACGATTTTGCCAGCTCATTACCTTAATAAACACAATAATATATAATAATAATAATAATAATAATAATAATGATGATAAACATAACAACAACATTAATAATAGTTGCAATTTCTGATTCAAGATTTGTTCTCGCCGAGCACTTCAATTGAGTCAGGTTCTCTAGCTTGTGTTGGGTGTTCCCTGTTTTCTTGACCTTGTTTCAACGATTTACTTGCTTCCACCATGAAGTAATATTTTTCCTTGCGCTCCTATCAAATGTAAAACAGTTGAATTTCATGAATGTTTTCAGATAATACAAATATCTCTGAAATAGAATTTAGACTATTTTACTGTTGTTCTTTTTCTTAAAACATATAAACTATAAATTAACAGCTAAGATTTTAATATACAAGTATGCAACTAATTTTCCAGTAACTGATGAAAAGATATTTTAACTTGGACTTAATTATGTGAGGACAATTAAATTTTCCGAAATCATTATTAATTTTTTCGCTATCAATTTTCCATGACAGACATTTATTTATTGACTAGTAACATATCCTAAAAGCAGAAAAGCTCCCTTTGTAGCTCACCATAACAATATGAAGCTGCAAATGTTTATAACCAAATCTAAAACCACATTCTTGCCCCTTAAAGATCCTGTCTTTGTGGAAAGTAAATTAATAGACAACTTAATTTCATTACAGAGAATACAGCATGAAAGACAAAAAGGTAAAAATATTCCTTTCAAAGTTACGTTTCAAGAGGAGTTCTGGTGGGCCCTCATTGATTAGGGTGTGGTATTAAATTTTATTTTAAATGTTTGCTCTTCATATTATAATAATTGAAGTGTTGGGAGAATGTTTCCAACTTTATTGTGCATAAACAAAGGTGTCTCATGAAGATTTAGTAACGAAAATGTTATTTAAAACACAGCAATAGTCTTTTGGGTATTCAACTTTTAATGTGGCAAAAGATAATCTAATAAGGGTCTGGAACAAAGAAAAATGGATGGTATAACTGTATATGATATTAGGTACCACTCTAAGCATTTATGTGACAAAAGTTCACTGGACGGCATTAAAACCACACACCTTTCTCTAAGTATGTCTAGAATTTACTCATTTAGGCAGAAAGCGAAATTCTTAACAATATAACCTCTGCACTTCTAACTGTTGGTTTTAAAGGGAATCAATGACAATAAGTATGTTATGGAACAAACAACTGTAAATATATGGGTATGTTAAAGGATGAACTGCTATATAGGTACAGGGTGGCAGTACAATATAATGGTGTTAGATAAACTAAAGTAATGTAGAATATATTATGGGAGGGACTACTATATAGGTATATTATGGGTTGGATTACTACATGATATGTAAGGAGAACTACTACAAGGGCATGTTTGAGGACAGACTGATAAGTAATTATGTTAGGGAAAGAATTACTATAGAGGCATGTTTAGTGATGAACTACTGTAGAGGTATGTGAGGTAATGAACTACCATATGAGTATGTGAGGGAACACAACAGTTTGACTGCAGTTTGAAGAAGATATGCTGACAGTTAACTGAAGGCAATGACAACAATCATTGTTAGCTTTGTGTCTGTCAGATTCAACAGCACAGAAGTAGGAAATAACAAAAAGCCTCATAGCCAAAACCGCGGACCTACCAAAATATAACTTCAGTAGGAATTGAGGCCCCTCAAGAAGCAATACAAGGGAGCCCGTGAAAAGGAATGTCAACCACATGCAGAGCTGTGAGACATTCTAGAAAAGTAGTTGATCTCTCTCCATAGAGTAGAAGGGCACAGAAGATGAAGTAGAAAAGGGGCAAAACAGCGTGCAGTCTTCCTTTCGAACCACTCTGGTTTTACCAAGAAGCTGCTTGGTGAAGGACGAAACAGTGACTTCGAATGTTCAGCAGCTAAGTGATACATATCCAACACAGTCAGCAAATACATATTCAAAAAAGGAGAACTTGGAAAGCATAAACACATAAAATAACCATTCACAACAAAGTGCCATTATCAATTTGTGAGTTAGTTATTTCAATATGCATTGATGCAGATATGGCAGTGTTGCTAAAAATGTTCACTTGTAACATAACGCAGTGTAGCATCCGAGGCCCGAGTTAGGTGGAGTCAAGATTCAGATGCCAGATCTTTCGGCTGGTCATTCTGTAACATAATACAATATAATTTAGACGGTACTTACTGAATTCAGTTTGTTAGACAGTATTTTGATAGATTCACTTTGAGAAACAATTTTCTTATAGAAATAATAGAGAAACAATCTGAAAAGCAAAAGGAATAAAACTCTATGTAATATATCAATATATCTTGTGTATCTTTATATATATGTATATATATATATATATATATATATATATATATATATATATATATATATATATCGTTTAATCGTTTAACGTCCGCTTTCCATGCTAGCATGGGTTGGACTATATATATATATATTCTCTTACCTCTGCTGGCGACAAAGGGACTCTCACTCAGAGTAAAAGGCAGACTGTATGACGCATGTGTACGAACAGCCATGCTACATGGCAGTGAAACATGGGCTGTGACTGCTGAGGACATGCGTAAGCTCGCAAGGAATGAAGCCAGTATGCTCCGCTGGATGTGTAATGTGAATGTGCATACCCGTCAGAGTGTAAGTATCTTGAGAGAAAAGCTGAACATAAGAAGCATCAGTAGTGGTGTGCAAGAGAGACGATTGCGCTGGTTTGGACATGTGGTGAGAATGAATGAGGATAGCTGCGTGAAAAAGTGCCACTCCCTAACAGTTGAGGGAACCCGTGGAAGAGGTAGGCCCAGGAAGACTTGGGCTGAGGTGGTGAGGCAAGACCTTCGAACATTGGGCCTCACCGAGGTGATGACTACTGACCGAGACCTTTGGAAATGTGCTGTGCGTGAGAAGACCCGGCAAGCCAAGTGAGATCGTTGCCAGGGCCCCTGGACTGGCTCTTGTGCGGGCGGCACATAAAAGACATCATTTCGAGCGTGACCGTTTTCGTGCGGGTGACACGTAAAAGCACCCACTACACTCTCTGAGTGGTTGGCGTTAGGAAGGGCATCCAGCTGTAGAAACTCTGCCAAATTTAGATTGGAGCCTGGTGTTGCCATCCGGTTTAATCAGTCCTCAGTCAAATCGTCCAACCCATGCTGGCATGGAAAGCGGACGTTAAACGATGATGATGATGATGATATATATATATATATACACATATGTATAGCTTTATATACCAATTTCTCTTTATATATCTTTACAGATTATATCTGTAAATAACACAGTAAAGACGCATAATGTATAGTATATAATACACACCAAATCTCATTTTAAGAAATCATTCATATAAATTATGTAAAATATTATGAATGAAACCATTGTTATTGTGTGATTGTTATACTGCCAATAGTTTTTAAAAAATATTAGTGGACTGGCACAGACTATAGAGTGCTGGTCTAAATACCTTGCTTCTGTCCCGCTGAAGTTAACATTGCTCTTCGTGTTTTACAATGTATAAACACCTACTGGTTAAAAACAGGGATTTATTAAATTCGTTTCACCCCTGAACACACCAACCATCATGGCCTTATACAAAAGTTACTTTTATTTACATCCCTTTTGTTTTGTTTTGAAAAAGATGTCTTTTGTTTGAAGTTTTTCATCATCTGATTATTCAAATGTGATGTTGTCACTGGAATATACCAGGCAAAGATCATAATGCCTCTTATTAACTTTAGTACTTCGTTAAGTAGTGTCTCATTAATTTGTATGCAACATTAACTAGTACACCTTACTAACTAGTGTGCCTCATTAATTGTAACAGGTAGTCTTCCTCTAATTTGAACATAGAATGTTTATGTTTGAAAGCCAAAGCCACATGGTAAATTATATTGTTATATTCGATATTGTTGACCATAGGTAATTGCCACAACCAAATAATAATTTATATCTGGTAATGTTGACTAGAGTTTATTTATATTTATAAGACTATATTCCTGAACTCTCTTATAAAACCTACTGAATTTTTCCTGCCCATCACCAGTATTTGACAGGTATTGGCTGTTTAAGAGAAAAGGTAAATTTTTGCCCCTAAAAATTTCATGGAACATTCTAGAACTTTTTAAATAGCTTTTAAAATCTCTGGAATTCAGCTCTCTGAAATTATATATCTTGTTACACCTGAGGGCTAAGTTTATTTAGACCCAAGGATAATTTTCATTGCTTGGTTTATTTTTGTTGTAACCAGAGGCTATTTTACCTCTTTGTATTAAATACTTCAGCTCTCATTTTTCAATAATTTCATTATTTATTCACACACACACATAACTTGCATAGAACAAAATGTACATTATCTATATAAAAATATTTAGTGTTATTAATAAGCAATGCTGAAGATAATTCTTTCTCCTGCTGATTATTCAGCATGTTAATCATAACACAACCACAACCTCATGAACTAGTGTGCCTAATTAATACATGAAAATTTTTAACATTAAAACTGAAACTAAATATATATTTCTAATATAGGCAGAGAAATTTGAATAAAGATGAAATATTTTGTGCTTATGTTATTGATCTTAGTAGGATCTGAACCCAGGACCTAATTGTATGCAAGTAAATATGCATACGTGACATTTTGTTTCGTGTTTTACCGATTCTGCCATCCACGACATTCTAATAAACCATGCATTGCTTAGCAAAGTGTTGAGCCAGTGTTGAAAAAATTAGCAAACTTTCACATTGAAGAGAAGAGAGGGAAATAAAACCATTGAATGAAGCATTCGAATCATGAATGAAAGACATTATTTGTTCCACCGCCATTTCATTTGAAGACAACTTATTAATTTTTAGCAAAACTTTTGATATTTTTGAAAATCTAATTTCTTCAATGTTCACAGTTTAATTAATTCTTCTTATTGTATTTTCCGTATTTTTTGCTATTTATCAACAGAAACACAAATTTTAGGTCCTGTTTGATAAATTGTCTTGTGATTTTGACTACTACATCTCTTACTGTCTACCATTTTCCCATATTGTGAAAAAATGCTTTTTGGATTTTGTCATAGGACAGGTAGTATATCTGATTACTATTGATTCTTAAAAATACTGTTGATTACCTAATGAACAAAACTTGTTTTTCTCTGTGCGAAGTACTGACAAGGTGAAGTGGCTATAATAATGCATGTGAAACGTAAATGAATGTTGATTGACAATGAACAGTTGCAATTCAATAGCAAAATTGTAAAGGCATACGATAAAGATTTTTTTAAAGTTAATCAGATCTATCAGCCATGGCCCACAATATATTGTAAGAAGATCAAAAGCAGAAATGAGATACAGAAAAAAATATTCTACTTACAGTAATACTATGATCATTGTGAGAACAAAGGCTCCCGATGTAAGAAAACTGATTGTTATTGCTGCTGAAATAGGCCAGAACTCCAAGGTAACTGTTAAAATTTCATACATGTATTTATAAATACGGAATGGACCACAACTTCGGGATGGTGGAACTCTGCAATAAATAATAAAAATATTTTGTGACAAAGGGTCAAATATCTAGTTGCAGTAGAAAGGAGATTCTGTTTATCCCATTTAATCAAATAGCACCCGGATTGCTAGAAATAACAACCAATTCTCCATCATTTTAAATAAGGAGTGCAGAATTGTAGGATGAGATAGATGAGATAGTCATTGCTAGAATTTCTTTGACTGTAATTCTTACTCAATCAAGATTGACAAAGCTCATAAAAATTAAATGCTAAGTCTACTTTGGCAATAATTTTCCTAGAATGTATGTGGAATATAAATACTGTCACTCTAGTCAAGTACTATTCAACTGCTACACTTGAGTGTCATTCTGCAGTCATACCATTATCTGCTCACTGCTACTTGGCTATCACATTCCACTGTCAAACCATTGTCACTCACTTCTACACTCCACTACTGTTTCATTGTTACACTCTACTCTCATGTTCTAGTCCCACATTCTATCACCTCTCCAATGCCCCTCCACCACATTCTGTTTCCACTCCACTGTCACACCATTACCACATTCTATTTCCATGCCACTATCACACCATTACCACATTCTATTTCCACTCCACTGTCACACCATTACCACATTCTATTTTCACTCCACTGGCACCCCATTGCCACTCTCAAATTCTGTTTCCTCTCTGCTGCCATGTGAGAGTGTTCACTGTAAAATTAATTTCTAAACTTTACCACAAAGACATTCATTGTAAGAAAAGGTTAAGGTCTTTGTAATCAACATGATTAGTGTTGTTGGTATTTAGCTTATGATGAGCAAAAATTAAAAAAAAAACAACCTAAAACCCACCTCAGCAGGATTTGAACCTACAATGTAAACGACTGTAACATTTTATCTGACATGTCTCTTCTCTAGTGGTGACAGTCAATTTTTAACATTGATTCAGAGTTATGTAATGCTTAATATCAGGTTGTGAAGATATATTTTCACTGTAGCCTCTGTAAATATTTTTCATTTAAATAAGAAAACTACTTTTCTTAAATCACCATCCCTTTAAAATCTACACTTAATTTACAGTTCTCCCAAATTTAAGGTGACACAGTCAATAGAAAATGATTGAAGAGAAAGACTATCAAATGCCAACTAGCATTGATTCTATTATTCTGTTTGGAAAAAATATTGACAAAACTTTTTACAAAGTAATTTATCTATAAATGAAACAAGTTAAGAAGATAAATACATTTCAGATGCAAACTATTTTTAAGCATAATTACTATCTATCATTCAACTACAACTGTAGTAGAATAATATTCTTAAGGCTGCAATTTACTCACATGCAGCATCTTTCAAAGTCTGTTGCTAATTCAGTTCTTAACCAAATTAAAGACTGTTAACATTTTTAAAGCGGACTGGTCCCTAGCTATATTTTGGCATAAAAGAATTGAGTAATAAATACAAGTAATAACTTGTAATAAAATTTTTAGTTTTAATAAAAGCTAATATTTTCTAACTCTAAATATTTATTTGAAATTTTATCCTTAGCTGCAATATTTTAAGTAAAAATTTTTTGGTTCTGTACTTTACTAGATGTAATAAATTGTCCTGAACTTTTCAAAGTGTAACAACTTGTCCTGTAATTTTTCAGGTTTACAATGTTAAGAATATTATTTCTCTTGCTCACCATGTAATATATACTAGTGACAGAGACAGTATTAATACCGAGAGCTAATATTTATCCCTTCTAAATGTGGATGTTCTCTTAGAACAATTTATACAGTGGCAGATACCATGAGAATTTCTTGCACAGTTGTCTACCGTAGTATAAAAGAACGCCCACTTTTAAGTGAGGATAAATAATCACTATCAATGAAACATGGTACATCATAGGATAATAGTGCAGTGAATGAAATAGGCAAACCAGCTTCAATTCCCGGTTAAAAGTAATTTTTGCATTTTACGTTGCTAATGCCAAGAATCCAACCAACACGTTTTCAGTATTATTACCAACAACCTTTTGCTGAGGTCGACTTTATCGTTCATCCGGATCTTTTTTAAAACGGGGGCCACATTTTTCATTAACGAAACACTTTGAAACTTGGAACACTGGTAGAATGTGTCATATAAAACATCTTTTTCTCTTAGTCTTCTTAAAAAAAAAAGAAATCCATAAATTATTCCATGTTAAAGTTGTCGTATTTCTGTAATTTCAACCAATCACTGACGTCCATTCAGCCGATATACATTAAGTGCCGACTACATAAACAAACGATTCTGAAACAATTAACCCTAACCCTAAACCTAACTCTAACCCTAACCCTAACCTTAGGGTTAGGGTTAGGGTTAGGGTTAGGGTTAGGGTTAAAGCAAATTTAAAATGAAAAAAGCAAATAAAACGAAGGTATGGAGATTAAATACGCCTTACATCGCTTAGTGAGCCAAAGGAGTAAATGTAAACAACTGAATACTTGTCAGTGATTGGTTGAAATTATCGAAATAAGACAATTTTTTACATGAAATAAATTCGAATACAAAAATATTTTTCTGTTCTATAACACAAAATAGATACGAAGTTTGAAAGTCTTTCGCTACCAAAAACACTACGTAAAACATTAATGAAAAATGTGGCCCCCGTTTTAAAAAAGATCCGTTCATCCTTTTGGAGTGAACGAAATAAGTACCAGATACGTACTGGGGTAGATGTAATTGACTAGCCCCTCCCCCAAATTCTCAGACCTTGAAAAGATTATTAGCAACAGTCAAGTGATATATATATGAATGTGCATGCTCCAATTTTAGTCAGCGAGGTTCATGTACTACAATTTCAAGCAACGTTGTAATACAAGCATCATTTGGACATCTCTGAAATGTATTTCCTTAATGCCAGCACGCACGAAATACACACTCTTGTACACTGCATATACCATGACCAATATTGCATTCCTACATCGACTAACACAAACATTATTATCATCAGCGTCCATTACTATCACTGCTATCTCTCAGTCCCTCAGTTTTTGTCCTACAACTGTCAGAGCCAACACAAAAATTCTTTTCTACTCTAAGCACAAGGCCCGAAATATTTACACAACTAGTGCTTAATATATCGATCCCAAAAGGATGAAAGGCAAAGTCGATCTCGGCGGAATTTGAACTAACAACGTAAAGACAGACTAAGCATTTCGCCTGGCGTTCTAACGTTTCTTATTTCTTTACTGCCCACAAAGGGCTACACACAGAAGGGACAAACAAGGACAGACAAACGGATTAAGTCGATTATATCGACCCCAGTGCGTAACTGGTACTTATTTAATCGACCCCGAAAGGATGAAAGCAAAGTCGACCTCAGCGGAATTTGAACTTAGAACGTAGTGGCAGACGAAATACCACTAAGCATTTTGCCCGGTGTGCTAACGTTTCTTATTTCTTTATTGTCCACAAGGGGCTAAACGTAGAGGGGACAAACAAGGACAGACAAAGGGATTAAGTCGATTGCATCGACCCCAGTGCGTAACTGGTACTTAATTTATCGACCCCGAAAGGATGTCGACCTCGGCGGAATTTGAACTGAGAACGTAACGGCAGACGAAATACCGCTGACCATTTCGCCCGGCGTGCTAACTTTTCTGCCAGCTCGCCGCCTAGAGCCAACGCAAAAATTAATGAAACAATATGATATACTTACTTGCAAATAACATAACCTATTGGAAGGCAGCATAGGAAGAAAGACACCATCAGTACTGAAGCAAATAAAGACTGTGACTTAGATGCTTTGTACGGTTTCACAGAGGCGGCACACCAATGTAAGGCTGATAACTGTAGACATATAAAGTTATATACATATTAACTTCCATACATACATGCATGCGTGTACAAACAAACAAACATACATACATACCTACGTCACACAAAAATTAAAAACAATAAACAAATCAAATAATTAGGAGGTTGCAAAACATGTAAACGCATGTCATCTTTCCCCACGAACCCAAGTTCAGCCATATTTTGCTCTAGGCGGGTTGGTTCATATACTATTACTACAATGATAATCTTTTTTACTACAGGCACAATACCTGAAACTTGTAGGGGAAGGGGGCCAGTTGATTAGATCAATCCAGTACGCAACTGGTGCTTAATTTATCGACCCTGAAAGGGATGAAAGGCAAAGTCGACCTCGGCGGAATTTGAACTCAGAACGTAGCGACAGACGAAATACCGCTAAGCATTTCGCCCGGCGTGCTAATGATTCTGCCAGCTCGCCGCATTCGTTACTTCAATAATGATAGATATAAAACTGAAACTGCATCTTTGGCGTTGGATTTGCAAATTATTTATCAAAGGTCCATCGATGTCCTGTTTCTCTTGTCTTTTTCCAACCACATTGGTGTCCAGCTGTAAAACCACAGGGAACAATAGACTCCTAACTGCTGGTTCAACACTCTTCTCGGAGTGTGACAATCTGATGTACAACCTGCAGTTTCATGCGATTACTGGCCATCTCGCTTTGGTCTGTCACTAGGTACTAATCACAAACAGTTGTACTCGTGTTCTACATGCGCTTACCATTATAATCCAATGATGAACATATGTCTCTTTATGGTGATTTGTAATTTGTAATTCATTTGTAATTCCATTTATTGCAGTGGTTCCCAACTGGGGACCATATGACCCTTCGGGGTTCATATAAGATATTGCTGCTAGAATTTATCTCCAAAAACTGGTTATACTTCCACAATGCACAAAATATTTTAATAATTATTTTTAGATAATTCCTAACAATATTTAATTTTAAAAATATAATAGGATTTCTTTAACATCGAATGGCACAAGGATGCACCCGAGTTAAATAGGAATCAAAGGCCAAAAACTGGTTGAGAAACACTGATCTACTGAAAGATACGACGATGGAAAATTGGCGACACGTGTAGATCTAGCCAGTGGCAAGGTTCGAGTTCAAGTCGAAAACTTTACAAAACTTTGATCGGGGAACTGCTTATTCTACAAAACGAACTGATCAATCCATTGAAAGTTACAACTTTTGACCGATCTATGTTTGACCGATCTATGTTTAAAACAACTCTACATTGGGACTGAATAATCTTTTGAGAAGTTACATCAGAACGTCAAAAATACCATTGACGACGAAGAAGCACAAGGAGAGGATAATCATCTAAGAAGACGGAGTCATCACCACAAACACGCACGCACGCACGCACGCACGCACACACACACACACATACACACACACACACACACACACACGAAATGTTTAATAATTCATTGTCAAATATTTCACTTACCTTTTTCAAATAGAAAGTGATAAATATTGATATCAGTACCATACATGTAATTAAAGGAGCAAAGAAGAAACCAAGCCTGTAGAGAAAGAGAAAAAGAAAGGTATTTTCACATTTAATTTCATAATGGAACTCATAAGTACGAGGGAGTGCTGAAAAGTTCCGGGTTTTAAGGGTATCGCGAAAGAGTAGAACTGTTGCCTTTATAGGGGAGGTAGGACAACTATTTAGGTGAAGATATCCCCAAAAATCACATGTCTTCCTCTATTTTGCAGATTTAACGCATGATGACAGCTCCTACGGTGGATTTTGGTAAAACTGAAGCACGAGCGGCCATGAAGTTCTTCTTTTTGCAAGGCAAAGGAACGGTGGAAATCTATGGCGGGATGAAGGAATACTTGAAGGATGGCTGCCCATCTTACCCCACAGTGAAAATCTGGGTGTTAAGGTCTCAGACTGGTCATTTCGAGGTCAGGATGGCCAACTTCCGCCACCATAGAGGAGAAAGCTGACGCTGTGCACGTCATGATTCTCGAGGATCGCCAGATTTCAGCTAAAGTCATAGCTGAGACTAGGGATTTTCACTTACCTTTTTCAAATAGAAAGTGATAAATTCTGACATAAGTACCATACATATAATTAAAGGAACAAAGAAGAAACTAAGCCTATAATTCATTTACAACGTTCTGGTGATGAGAAAGCTTTCCACTGCGGAAATCTGAGCCGTTTTTGCAGGACAATGCACCAGCACACACAACACATGAAACTCTGTGGAAAATACGCAACCTTGGCTTCGAATTGGTAGACCACCCACCTTACTCTCCTGACTTGGCCCCCTCCGACTCAAGCTACAATTGAAGAAACATCTCAAGGAAACAAAGTCTCACTTCGATTCGAAAGTGATCGCTACTACAACGACCTGGTTGGAGGCCCAATCTTCCGAGTTCTTTTTACTGGGCTTAGAAAAACTGACGGACCGCTGCAATCTGAGAGGGGGACATGTTAAATAAACTCATAACTAACAGATCCTCCTGTATTTTCTTTTACCCAAACCGAGAACTTTTCAGCATCCCTCGTATGAAGCAGAAAGAAAGCCTAGTCGGATATCTGTTGATTGTACTGTTAAGAAAGAAACTCCGACACACACACACACACACACACTTATATATTTGGAATTTCTTTTAATATAATATTCTATACACAGTCATACACACCCGCGCGCGCGCGTATCTCAATTAAATATAAGGATAAAATCTATATAAGATTTTATCTAGTAGCCAGCGTGTAAAACCAATTAGGGCAAAGAAATTAATACTAAGTATATAATTTTTAAAAATACATTATTACATTAAGAGCTGTTACTATAAGTAAAGCCACACGGTGGAAAGGGACGCTAAAGTCAAACTACTTTATAAAAATATACACGCGCTGAAGTCGAGGAAATGAACAAAGAAAGAAATTCTTTTAAAATGGTTCAGTTGCATATCGAAACGATTTTATATTTTTGGTTATGTTTGCACTGACGAGTGGAGAGAGTGTTACAGTGTTGACCGTGAAATCGTTTCGATATTCAACTGAACCTTTTTAAAAGAAGTTTTTCTTTGTTCATTTCCTCGGCTTCAGCGCGTGTGTATATTTTGATAAAGTAGTTTGACTTTAGCGTCCCTTTCAAGCGTTTGGCTTTACTTTTAGTAACAGCCCTTAATGTAATAATTATATATATAACCATTCACATACATACATCGTGTGTGTATGTGTGTGTGTGTTTATGTGTATGCATGTGCGTGTGTGTGAGTGTGTAGTATATTCCTTTGCTCGATGTGATTTATTCCATTAATATTCCAAATTTCTTATTCATATGCGTATGTATGTCCAGATTCGAAGCTTTGTACACGAACTATATAAGCATAGCTTACCAGCATAAAGATTGGACGTAAACGAGATCAAGTACGTTCTGGGGAACATTGAACTGTGGCTGCGGTAGTAATTTGAATTTTAGTTTTCTCGCCAGTAGCCTGCAACAAATGGAGATTTGGAAATATAATCATAAGAATAAAAGGAGTTGACTTTATTCACTTTCACACACTGCGCCTCTCATATTCATATGCATGGATGAGCTGATCAGCACTATTGATATTTCTCTTCTAAATCTGATACATCTCAACAGGAGTAGAAATTTATCGTGACGTGACTCGTGGTGGTCAGTGTCTGCAGGACATGATTATCTATAATAATTGACAGAAAGAGTACAGAGAAATTGCCGTAGAAAGTAGAAAGTCTAAAGTTTCGGACCGAGTCCTTCTTCAAGGTAAAATTGACAGATAGTCACCTCTTCATGAAATGCTGTATATGACTAGTTGTATGCACTATCAACTAAAATTCTCGGTTTCAAAATTACAGGGCACCAAAGATCGATTAGACAAGAGTAACAGAGGGAGATAATCCAGTTCCTTATCAGAAACAAATAGATCTGCAAGTTGTTCTAATAGCTTCAACTCGTACTTTAAAAGCATAAACACCTCAATGGCTGAGGTGTAAAGACTTTTTCATGTTATGCGAGATAACTAGCACAACACGCTTTCTGCAGATATACAAATTGCTGCAGGCAAATATAACAATAGAAAACTTTATAGTTTCTTAAAGCACACGTTTGAACTAAAGACGAATGAGTTGATGAATGTACGAGTCGGCAGCCAAGCAAACTTCTTTTTTCTGTTAACCACTCCTATTATGATGCGTTTGTGTACATTTTTCTTATATGTTGTCTCACCGCTTCCCTATTTCAATCACTACAATAAACGATAAGATGAAATACAGAATTACGATTCAATAAATTTCAGCTTCTACTAAAATATACACACTCTCCTTTATATATTGAGTACATTTCCTTGTTTGTAAATACAATTGTTCATCAAGACTAACACACACACACACACACACACACACACACACACACACACACACACACACACACACACACACATACACACACACACACACACACACACAATCTTCACTTGTTTTTGCACTATCTAAACAAAATCCTCTTATGATTAAACATACATACATTTATATATACAAATGTATGTATGTGTGTTTAATCGTAAGAAGTTTTAGTTTAGATTGTGCAAAAACAAGTGGAGATTATTCTCTATTTTACAATTCAATTTGAAACAACACCAGAAGGAAGGAAGCAGTTACATTGATGGTCTGTGTACAGGAGAGTAAGGAGTGACACAAACACAACAACTGCAGCCGAAAGTTTGTGAAAGATGGTCATCAAGAAAAAACCACTATGTGAGAGAGACAACCACCACCACAACAACATCAATAACCCCGAAGAAGATGTCATTCCCAGGCCGCCGACGCCGCAGCCACCACCACCACCACCACCACAATAACAGCTGTGTTAACTGAGAGAAAAGAGAGACATCAGTACGGCAAAAACAACAAAATAAAGAAGGACAGACCCAATCATGATAGCGACAGAGTAACGGCGAAGAACAAATATAAAGAAGAGGGACGACTCCACTATAAAAAACATTAACATGTTAAAGAAGAGGAATGAATGATGCTAAAAGGAGAGGAAGGAGAGACCACCACCACCACAACAACAATGTAAAGAAGAAGAAAGGAAGTCGTCGCTTCCACAAGAAAGAGAGAGGAAAGAGAGGCACATGACACGTTCTATAAAATCCACATTAGTAATTCCAATCTCTTCCGTTATAAAGAATATAATAAATTTGACATTAAAGTTTGCAATAAAACAACCTCGCCCAGCCGACCATGTACAAGTCTGCACATGTAACGTTGTTTGATTTCCCAAAGTCAGATAAGACATGCACACACATCTGTTGGCATGTGTAATCATTTAGATGTATCACAGCTTAATTTGTAAATACTCCATGTTTCTTTTTATGCGATTTGTTTGAGGTTCTTTCTTCTGTATAATTCATATTTCTTCTTTCAAGAACTGCGGTCATGTTATTAAGTATAGACTAAAATCTTCGCACCATCTATCGTTTGCGTCATTATACACTCTCCGTTGTCAGTGATTAAATACCTCACTTAGGTGAACTAAAATTGTAAAAATTGCACTGCTTAAGTTCAAGTGCACTATATATATATATATATATATATATATATATATATATATATGTGTGTGTGTGTGTGTGTGTGTGTGTGTGTGTGTGTGTGTGTGTGTGTGTATATATATATATATATATATATATATATGTATGTATGTATGTATGCACACGCATACATACACTACACGCGCATGTGAGTGAGCAATCGGAAGAAAGTACCACACAAGACAATCTGTTGGAGTTACATATATTTAATAACAGTTTGACTCGGCTCCACATTACTTACAGTTTCGTGGGCGAAGGGGACGCCTACATGATCAGTTGTTTGGAACAGAGAGGAGATGATGTAAAAGAAATTTAGAAGCTTCTAGGTGTAAGGCCTCAACTGGTCGCTTCTGGTCATGTGGTTGTTATGCTATCATCCTGGCGCAGACAGGATGTTGGCATCCCTTTTGTTGGCATTCAACAGAATAGCACCATCAACGACACCTGTTCTTTTCAACGGGTACTGCACGTGTTAGGATAGAATGTTGGTGTCAATCAGTTAATTACTCATCATTCCATAGGTTGTGGTATTTTAGCGTGACCAACATGAGTAGACTCTAATCTCCAAAACAGCGAGAATTTGTGTCTTCTGCTTTGCGTATGGACCTGCTAGTCCTAGGGTAGTATATTAGATTTATCAGCGGCGACAAGATTGAACTTCATTAACAGGGCTTACATTAGGTGACAGCAATAAAGTGGATACTACATGCTGGTGGCGTATGTGCAGTTTCTCATGGAGGCAGAATTATCAATTACGAGCTTCAGGCAAGTAAAGAGGGTATCTGTCAAAGATACTTCAGGTAATATTGGGAAGACATTTTCAGGGTTGTGAAGTCTCTAGATGAAGCGGAACAAGGAGGTAGTGTTTTCCCTATCCCTACATCAGAAAAACGTGTTGCATGTAATTTTCTTTTAAGTCATCGATTTAAAGGAAGCGTGTTGATACCATTGTATAGCATGAGGTCAGTTTTATAGACAACGGCCCTTGAAAAGTAAGATTTTTCCAACTGGTAGTTGATAGGATTTCGGCAGTTTCAGTTTGAAGAGAAAAGTGAAGCGGTTTGGGTGCGTGTCTGCGTCTGTTGTAGCGTACAATATTGGAAGCAATAAGTGTTTCAGTCGTTCGATCAATTAAACTCTTTGAATTAGCATGTTGCAGAATATTCCACAAAACATGTAGCTTTAATTCTCATAGATAATCAGCTGTGGTACAGTGTAACATGACTGTATCCTTTGAATTACTGTTATAATCCATCAAATCGGCTTTCACGTAGTTTCCATCTACGTAATTGTACTCACAACGCTTGGTTTGACCCGAAATCTTTTCTTATCGAGAACGCCCTGTTGCAGAATCGAAACCGAACCTCATGATTGTTGTTGTTGTTGTTGTTATTAATATTATTATTATTATTATTATTATCATTATTATTATTATTATTATTATTGTTATTATTAAGGCAGTGAGCTAGCAGAATCGTTAGAACGCCAGGAAAAAAATTTGCGGTATTTCATCTGCCGCTACGTTCTGAGTTAAACCTTTACCGAGGTCGACTTTGCCTTTTATCCTTTCGTGGTCGATAAATTGAATACCAGTGCAACACTGGGGTCGATGTAATCGACTCGTCCCCCTCCCTAAAATTTCAAGACCTTGTGCCTTCAGTAGAAAGGATAATAATAATAATAATAATAATAATAATAATAATAATAATAATAATTATTATTATTATTATTATTATTATTATTATTATTATTATTATTATTATTATTATTATTATTATTATTATTATTATTGTTGTTGTTGTTGTTGTTATTAAGGCAGTGAACTGGCAGAATCGTTAGCAAGCCGGGCGAAATGCTTAGCGGTATTTCGACTGCCGCTACGTTTTGAGTTCAAATTCCCCCGAGGTCGACTTTGTCTTTCATCCTTTCGGGGTCAATAACTTAAGAATCAGTCGAGTACTGGGGTCGATGTGATTGACTGTTCCCCTCCCCAGAAATTCCAGGCTTCGTGCCTATAGTAGAAGGGATTATTATCATCATCATCATCATCATCATCATCATTTTAATTATTAAGGCGGCGAGCTGGCAGAATCGTGCTATTTTCTGCAAGTGCTCCACCCTTATTGCAGCCCCCATTTGTTCCATGTACTTCTCGAGGTTTTACTCACTGTTCACACGGCTCAGACAATTATTGGTACCACTACTACCTTTTTCATCGACCACAACTGCTTTATCTCCCAAGCTAACTTGTCATACTTATCGACTTTTCTTTCTTCCTTATCGCATACCCTGTCAGCTGGGCATGCTATTTCTATGATCCAGCATAGTTTCCTTTCTTTCTAAATTTCTGCTCTAATGCTGTGTTCGCATCCAATAAGTCTTCTTCCTCCTCTTTTTCTTGGTACATATAGTCTGTCTGTGTCACTTTTTGGGTGGAGTGACCCATATCTAGTTAGCAAATTCCTTGTCTTTCTGTCTAAGCTGTTTAGTTCGTCTACTGTCCATGCGATTACCCCTACTCCATATCTAAGGAGTGAAACCGCCCAGGTGTTGATAGCTTCAATCTTATTCCGTCTGTTTAATTTCGACTAAGGATCAGTCTCAGTCTGCGCAAGTACTCCACCTTGAATTTTTCTGTTATTTCTTTCTCCATCAATTTATCCCTTTCCAAAATCCCCAAGTACTTATAACCCGTCTCTTCTATCTGCTTTATAACCTCCCCCGACGGTATCGATAGCCCATCCATACATTTGATTTTGCTTCTCCTTCAAGACTAACGCTCCACACTTTCTCAGTCCGAACTCCATTCTGATATCAGCACGGAAAATATACCCTGTATCAACGAGGGAAGCGACTTGGGCTTCATCTTTACCATAAAGTTTGAGGTCATCCATGAATAAGAAATGGTTGACTTTTTGTTGGCGGCTTTTGAATACATACCCAGCTTTTGCTTTTCTCAGAATCAGTGTTAGTGGTATCAAGCACAGTACAAAGATCAGTGGGGACAGGCAGTCCCTCCTGATTTCTACTGCCCCTAAACTTCTTCCGTATGCTATCAGGTCCCTCCTCCAATTCGCCCTACTTTTTCCAAGCAATCGCTCAATATTCGATGCAATACCAAATAAGTTCATACATTCCATTATCCAAGAGTGTGGTACGCCTTACGATAGTCGATCCATGACATGGCAAGATTACCTTTCCTCCTCTTGCAGTCTCTAAGTACAGTTTTGTCTATCAGGAGTTGATCCTTGGTACCTCTACACTTGCGCTTGCAACCCTTCTGCTCATGTGGTAGGACTCCATTTTTTCCAGATGTTTGTACATTGACTCTGCGAGTATTCTAGTTAATAATTTCCACATAAGTGACAAACAGGATATCGGCCTGTAACTGTCTACTGTATTGCCTTTTTCGATGTTTTTCAGACACAGTACTGTCCTACCCAATGTCAACCACTCTGGTGTTACTTGATCGGCATTTAAGAAGGTGTTGAGTTGCGCAGCTATTCGTACATGACATTCACTAAATCTTTTGATCCAGTAGCCTTGAACTCCAGATGTCACTCCAAAACTTTTGACTTTCATTGTTATCTGGTATCAAATTTTCATCTGTACACTCTCCACTTTTCTTTATAGAATCTCTTCTGATTTACTCTGAATAACTTATTCTGGTGGTAACCCTTCATTATTTGGTCGTATCTTACCATCTTTGCTTTCTTTGCAACGAGGCGCCATTTCAGTTCCTCCATTATCACTTTCAGGCCCTTTCTTTCACAGAAATTTCCTTCGAGAGTATATCTAACCCAGCTGTATTCTTTTTTTCCACCATGGGTCTTTTCTTTTGACACTCCCGTTATATTTCTTTTTCTTGATATCAACACCCACATTTTCTGCTATAACAATACTTACTTCCATAATCAAATGATTTGTTTCTGTGATGTTGTTCGTTCTGATGTATTTCAGAATATCATTGACATTTTTCGTTTCTTGGTTCAACTTCCATCGGTCAACCTTTTTAAAGTTGCAAATAATGTCGCTATCGTTCTCCTGTAGTCTAGCCTTTATTCTGTCGTAGATTGCCTTTTGTTCATCTGTCATGTCGCCATTAGTTTTGTTGTCTTCTTTTAGATCATCTATATGTCTCACATCAAGTAAACTACCACTGTTCCTTTCCTGTGTTATGAGATTATTTTTATTAGTAAGAACTCTATTTTCATTGTTATCTCTGCCACTATTTTCCAAGCCGTCTTTTGATAACTTCGAGCTCTACTTCTGTGAACCAACTATTTTTTTTTATTGCTCTAGCTTGATCACATAGTCTTTGTTCTATGAGTTGAAACAATCCCTTTTCCCTCCAATGATCATACATACGTTGTCGGTAACCCCTGATTTGAGCACCATGTTCATCTACCGGATTGCTCAGGTAGTAACACTCCATGACCACAGCATTAATTTGCTTGCTCCATCTACGCCGTGTGTAGTGGTCCCTTTCTGGATATCGACAGGCTGGAGCCGGACCAGAATCTCTGAGCCTGCCGGGTGCAACACTGTCACCATCAATGGCTCCAGTTTCATTACCACCGTTATTCACAATATTTCGTTTATTCATTGTCATATAATTATGAAGTAGCGATTATCAGGTTGCACAATTACCAGTGTTTTATTGTGACACCATCATTAGATGTATCATTAATCAGGACATGGGGATACTCTACCTGCTCCTTTCATTTATTATTATTATTATTATTATTATTATTATTATTATTATTATTGTCACTAATATCACTGGAATCATTGTTTGGGCCTCAGATTCCTGTGCTATCAGAATACTAGTAGTTGTTGTATTTGTAGTATTAGCAGCTACAGCATATTATCATTATCTTTATTTTTATCACCATGACCACCACTACTATTGTTATTATCATTATTACTATTTCCATTTCTTATTAAAATATTTTGTTAAATGTTCTTTATTTTCAAATTTTGTCTTATACTTGAGATAATCATAAATATGTGGTTGTTGAAAGAAATAGTTGGTGGGGGAGGAAGTAGCAGCTTGGTGAATAGATCAAATTCTACAGGTCTATAAATAGATTCGGCAGTTGGTGAGGAGGCTAGCCATAGAGACAAAAGAATCTTCGCACCCTTTGGGTCAGCAGAGATCAAATGTGTTTACTACTACCAGTGCTGTCCTTCGCCTTGAGAAGAGGCAATTAAACCTGCTCTATTTGTAATCACTGTTAGAGAAAACAACAACAACAACAGCAACAACAACAACAACAACAACAACAACAATAATAATAATAATAATAATAATAAGAATAATAATAATATATACTGAATTCAATTGTGTTGTTGCAATAAAAGGTGTGTTTACATATTTGGGTAGTCGGGTATACATTTCATAGAAGTTTTCTTGAGATGTTCGTTTGTCTATCCAGTTGGAGAATACAGTAGTGCTTTTGCAATGAAAGGGAGGTTTACATTTTCGAATACTCAGGGAGAAAAGAAAGAATAGGTATTCACAGAAGTTGTAGATATTAAAGTTTTTTTTTTTTAAACTGATCGTATGTGTGTTCGAAAGCTGTAGGTACGTAAGTTTCCTAAGTTATTTTGAGGGAGATTTAAAATATTCACTGGAAACTGTAGATATTCTAGTCTTTGGGAATAGTAGGAGGAAGAGATGTTCCCCTTGTTGAAATTTTGAATTTCTAAAGTTCTTTATTATTATTATTATTCAGTAGTTTTATTTTTATAACGTGCTTTCACTTCACTACCGAGCGCAGCTCTGTGCGCCTTAGGTATGTGCTGTGGTTTGCTGTGGTGCTCTTATGTTTACTGTATTGAAAGTGTTTTGCGTAGAATGTGTGCAGTACCCAGTAGTGCAATTTTCTGTATGTTATATATATTTGTAAGTCCTGGTGTTTTTGTTATGTATTTGTCTGAATATTTTTTTATTATACCTAAGGCACCTACTATGATAGGAATTGTTTCTGTTTTTAGATTCCACATTCGAGTTATCTCTATTTCCAGGTCTTTGTATTTTGAAAGTTTTTCCATTTCTTTTAGAGAAACGTTGTCATCTGCTGGTATTGATACATCAATTAGAAAGCATTTTTTTTCTTCATGATCTTTGACAACTATATCTGGTCTATTTGCCTTAATTTCTCTATCTGTGTGTATTGGCATATCCCAGAGTATGGTTGCTTTCTCGTTTTCTGTGACCTTTTCTGGCGTGTGTTTATACCATCTTTTTTCTGTTGCTATTCCATAATGTTGGCATAGCTTCCAGTGTATATAGGTCCCAGCTCTGTCGTGTCTGTGAATATATTCCTTCTTAGCCAGGACTGGGCAGCCAGAGATAATATGATTTATTGTTTCTTGTCGATCTCCACGTATTCTACAGTTACTTGTTATATTTCTTTTCATTATGTGTTTTTGGTAATTTCTGGTGGGGAGGCTTTGGTCTTGTGCAGCAATTAAAAATCCTTCAGTCTCTGCTTTGAGTCCTGAGCTTCTCAGCCATTGCTGGGATTTTTCTCTGTCTATTTCTTTCGCATTTAGTTTAGCCCAGTATTTACCATGTAGGGGCTTTTCTTGCCATCGTTTTATCATGGTCCGTTGCTGTTCTAGTTTTAGTTTGGATTTCATTTGTTTTATAGCTTTTGTTGTTTCTTCTTCTTCTTCTTCGTATTTGTTAGGTAGATTGATTTCTTGTTTGTATTTGTCAGCTTCCTTAAATACTGAAAACAGTTTTTTGTTTTGCTCGTGTTTTGTGGCTATTTGTATTAGTTTCCCTTGCTTCTGGAGTAGGTATTTTTGCAGTCCTATGGTGGTTATTTTATAATAGTTTTCTAGCTGTATAAGACCCCTGCCACCTTCTGTGCGTTGTATATATAGCCTTTCTATGTCAGATTTTGGGTGGTGCATCCTATATCCTGTCATTATTTTTCTTGTTTTCCTGTCTATTTTACATAGTTCGTTTAGTGTCCAGTTAAGGATGTTGTAGCTGTAGCTTATAACTGGGACAGCTAAAGTGTTGATACCCATTATCTTGTTTTTAGCATTGAACTCTGTTTTTAGTATTGATCTAACTCGTCTATAGTACTCTTTCTTTATTTTTTCTTTCATTTGTGTATGTTGTATCCTATCTAGTTCATTGACTCCTAAATACTTATATGGTTGGCTTTCGTCTAGTTCTCTTATTTCATTGGCTTTATCTAGTGTTATATTGCTACTTTTAGCTAATTTTCTTCTTTTCAGGGTTGCTTTGGCACATTTTTCTAATCCGAATTTCATTTCTATTTCCTTGGTAAAGCCGTGTACTGTCTGTAGTAGTGTTTCTAGCTCTTTGTCGTTTTTTGCATATAATTTTAGGTCATCCATATATAGAAGGTGGCTGACTGTTTTTCCATAGCATTTGTAACCGCATCCAGTTCTATTTAGCAATTCTGTTAAAGGTGTGAGTGCCAGGCAGAACAGGAGTGGAGAGAGCGTGTCTCTCTGGAATATTCCTCTTCTAATGGGGATGGCTTTCGTTTTCACAAGTCCCTCTTTTGTTTGGAGCTGTAGCACTGTCTGCCATTTGTTCATTGAGTGCTCTATGTATTTTATGATAATTGGTGCCACCTTGTTTATGGCTAGTGTTTCCAGAATCCACGTGTGGGGAACACTGTCGAAAGCCTTTTGGTAGTCCACCCAGGCCATACTGAGGCCTTTCTTCTTTCTGCGGCTGTCTTCAGTTATGGCTTTATTGATCAATAATTGATCTTTACAGCCGTATGAGCCCTTGCAGCATCCCTTCTGCTCTTCTGGAAACAGGTTGTTATTTTCCAGGTGTTTACTCAATTATTATTATTATTATTATTATTATTATTATTATTATTATTATTATTATTATTATTATTATTATTACTATTATTATTATTATTATTATTATTTTATGTTTGACTTTTGTTTTGCATTTGTACAAGTTGGATCCAAGTCTCACCCAGAGACCTCAAGAGACAACAAGTTAGAAGTTCATGTAGGTGTTATGCCTAGGGTACCATATATTTGGATTTGTACAGTTTTGTTCAAGTGAATGTTTAAGAAACCATAAGAAAATTATGTTTGCTTTAAAATTTGAGATCACATAGACAGTATTTTACGTAGGATATGGGCAGTTCCCATGAGCACTATCTTTTGGACTTCAGCCATTTTGGGGTTTCCTGGTATCTGAGCTAGGTAGTAATCAGCCCGTTTCGCTGTCATTCCCAGGGCACCTATGACAATAGGTATTGTTTTCGTCTTCAGATTCCACATTTTGCTAATTTCTATTTCAAGATCTTTATATTTGCTCAGTTTTTGGTAGGTCTTGACAGATACGTTTATATCAATTGGGACAGTCATATCAATGAGGAGGCATGATTTTTGTCTGAAGTCTTTCAGTATGATGTCTGGCCTATTTGCGTCTATCTTTCTGTCAGTTTGAATGGTGAAGTTCCAGAGGAGTGCAATGTGATCATTTTCAAGTACTGGGGGTGGTTTGTGTTCCCACCAGTTTTTATCATGGGGCAAGTCCAGGTTTTTGCATATTACCCAGTGAATATATTGTGCAGCTCTATCATGCCTGTTGAGATACTCTGTAGGCGCAAGCAGACTGCACATGGAGACAACATGATCGATGGTCTCATTTTGTTGTTGGCATATACGACATAATGGGGAGCTGCCGTTCTTTAATATGTTGGCCTGGTAGTTCTTTGTAGGTAGGCATTGATCTTGGGCTGCTATGATAAACCCCTCTGTTTCTGATTTCAATCCAGAGGCCATTAACCATTGGTGGGTAAGGGCTTTGTCAATATCTGCATTATTCGCTCTCTTTGGGTATATTATTATTATTATTATTATTATTATTATTATTATTATTATTATTATTAAGGCGGTGAGCTGGCACAATCGTTAACACGCCGGAAAATATGCTCAGCGGCATTTCGTCCGTCCTTACGGTCTGAGTGCAAATTCTGCCGTGGTAGACTTTGCCTTTCATCCTTTTGTGGTTGATAAAACAAGTACGAGTTGTGCACTAGGGTCGCTGTAATCGATTCACCCCTCCCCCAAAACTGCTGTTCTTGTGCCAAAATTTGAAGCCATTATGATTATTATTAATATGAAGAACTATTAGAATAGATATAAATTGTTAAAATTTATGAGATTTTATTCTTCCTGTATTCGGAAATAGTTGCTAAAAGATCATGTGTACTTCTTTAAATGAAACATCAATCAAGTTTTTTAATGTGTCTCCACACGTTCTGGGTTATTACTAATATCGTACTTATCACCAAATGTTCTTCCACTTGTCAAGAAATACGATAACAATTTCCCTATTCAAGTTACACAATTGACAGTATGTGCTGTAACTACCTTATATATTCGCAGACGGAATGTGGCTAACGTTACATGTTTGTGCGTGTGTGAGTGTGCATTCAGATACATATATATATATAAATATACATATATGCATATATATAGGCATGTATCGTGCGCGCGCGCACACACGCACACACACACACACACACACACACACACGCATTCACACACACACACTCACACACACACACATTCACACAGCAGTTTCGACAGTGAGAATGAATACTCAAAACTGCGTTTGGTGGCTTAATATTCTTTATCGATAATTTAAGAATATTTATACAACAAATGCACAGTTAATCCACAAATACGCTCACACACACACACACACACACACACACACACACACACACACACACATATGTATTGGCTCAAGAGCAGCTGTGTGGCAAGTAGCTTGCTTATCAGCCACATGGTCCCGGGTTCAGTCCCACTGCGTGACACCTTGCACAAGTGTCTTCTACTATATCCTCGGGCTGACCAAAGCCTTATAAGTGGATTTGGTAGACGGAAACTGAAAGAAGCCCGTCGTATATAATAATATACATATATATATGTTTGTGTGTGTATACGTTTGTGTGTCTGTGTTTGTCCCCCCACCATCGCTTGACAACTGATGTTGGTGTGTCTACGTCCCCGTAAATTAGCGGGGCTAAGAGACCGATAGAATAAGTACTAGGCTTACAAAAGAATAAGTCCTGGGGTCAATTTTCTCGACTAAAGGCGGTACTCCAGCATGGTCGCACCAAATGATTGAAACAAATAAAAGAATACACACGCACATTGTTGTATAGTGAAATTGCATACCCCTACCGGTAACAATATAAATAGACCACTAACCGGTCGTCAAGAGAGGGTCGAGACTCGAAAGTTCTAGTCGGTATCTTGTGGCGCTATCAGTGATAGTAAGGCAAGAAGTTAGTGTATTACTGTTCTA